>NW_002987368.1:69124-73804 GCF_000006295.1 Pediculus humanus corporis
ATTCGTGACGAGAATAATAATAATAATCAAATTGTTTGTTTAAAAAAAAAACCGACGATGATTCGGTTAATAAGATGAAAAGAGGTCAAATAAAATCTTAAATTCGGTTAAATCATTTTAAAAAAAAAAAAAATTACTTAACGAAAATTTTGTAATACGAAAAAACAAACAACAAACGAAAAAATTCAATCAAAAATAATAATAAATAAAAAAAAACAAAACAATGGCCGTCAATCGTTTTAAATTAAAAAAAAAAATGGAATAATTTTTTTTTTTTTTTTTTTTTTTTTTACGGTTGGGGTAAAAACCTAACGATTTTTTAAACAAACGAACGGATTTGCTCAACTTTTATTTATTATTATTATTATTTTAAAATATCTCGTCGTTTCTTCGCGAAGAAATACGCAAACAAACAAACAAACAACAAAAGGGAAATAAAAAAATTTCAAAACAAAAGAAAGAAAAAAAAAAACAATCGGTTCGTTGATTTATTAAAATTTTTTATTGGATTTTAACCCGATTTCATTTATTAATTCGTTCTTTCATTTCTCGGCCATTTTTAAAAATACTAAGTAAGGTATTATTATTATTATTTAATTAATTAGTTAATTACCGATTTGTTAAGGTATGAACGAAAACATAAATAAATAAATGATTTTATTTCCGTGTAATCAACCAATTCGCTGATTGTAAACCCCAATTATGAATGGAATTAAAAAGTTTTTTATTTAAAATTGAAATTCAAAGCGGAAAATACGGGTGTGAATAAAAGACAGAGACAGAGAGAGAGAGAGAGAAAGAGAGAGAGAAATATATAAAAAAAGAAGGAAGAAACAAAGAGAGAAAGAAAAAAAATAAAAAATAAATAAAAAAAAAAGAGAGGTCAAAATAAACAGGAACAAAGAAGGGAAAGAGAGAAAAAGAGAAAGAGAAAAGAAAGAGAGAGAGAGAGAGAAACAGAAACAAAGAGAGAGAGAGAGAGAAAGAATGCTGAAAGAATGGATTTATAATCATTAATATTAATATTAACGTTTTGTAATACTTTAAGCGAATGCTCTCCATTACTCTCTTCATTACACTTACACATGCATAATTTTATATTTTAAATTTTTAATAAATAAATAAATAATTTCGTCTGCTACTCACAATAACTGATAACAAAAAAAAATTATCATTATTATTTCGCAAAAGTATTTTCATGTGAAAAAAAAAAATTTTTAAAGAATTTTTTCTGTCGTGCATGAATTTTACTCAAATTAATCATAATTTCTCCCTCTCTCTCTCTCTCTCTCTCTCTTGTTCATTATCCTTATGAAAAGCTCTTATCATAACAAACTGATAATTAATTCACGCAATTACGAATACAATATATATATGTATAATAAAAATAATAACATTATTAATAATAATAGTAATGATGCAAAAGAGAAATTTATTTATTTACACACTAAACAATGGTTTATGATAAAACTAATAATAATAATAAAGATGATGATGATGATGATAACGATTAGGATCCTTATGATGATGATGATGATAACGATTAGGATCCTTATGATGATGATGATGATGACTTTATATTTATATTCTATTCGGAAGTTGAAAGAAATAAAAAGAAAATATTTATTTAATTTGAAACAGGTACTTAACTCATAACAAAATTGAATATAAAAAAAAAACAAAATTTATTGTCTATTATTATTATTATTATTATTAAAAAACAAGCGTGTGTATAAATAATAATAATAATAATAATGAAATCGACAACTTCCGTGTCATCGTCATCAATTAATAATAATAATAATAATAATAAAAAGAAGAAGAAAAACTTTCTACGAGAGTTAACAATAAATTTTTTTTTTTTTAAATTTCATGAATTTGAATTTACGAGTCACGTGACTCCGTTTTAAAAGATTTTAAAAAAGCGCGCGTTTTTTAAAAAATTGTTTTTGTTATGTTTTAAATAT
The DNA here is from genome assembly GCF_000006295.1 of Pediculus humanus corporis. Classification (NCBI taxonomy): domain Eukaryota; kingdom Metazoa; phylum Arthropoda; class Insecta; order Psocodea; family Pediculidae; genus Pediculus; species Pediculus humanus. The sequence continues at coordinate 71,092 of NW_002987368.1, forward strand.
TTCCATTAAATAAATAAATTTTTTTTTTTTAAAATGAAAGATTTTACGGAAGGGAATCAAAAAAAAAACTTGCTTAATTTGTTTAGAAAAAAAAAAGGTATGGACCTTGAACGAATGAAAAATAATGATGATGATGATGATGATTTGTACAAATAATAATAATAATTAATTTATTTAAAATTTTTTTTTGCAATAAAAGTAAATAGAAAATAATTTCACAAAAAAAAATTTATTACAAAATCATATTTTGAAAAATTGCACGAACGAATATTTGTTGTTATCTTATAAGGCTCCACTTGAAATTGAATATTTATATTATATATTAATATGAATATTATAAGCATTAGTAATAAATATCATATTATAATAATAAATTACGTAATTTTTTTTTCTCATGTTTTAATTTTTTTTTTTGCCATCACGAACGATGTGCGTTACATTTCTATCGAAATAATTCACGAGTGAAAAATTTTTAAGAAAAAAAAAAAAAATTGTTTGAGATGTAGAAAGAGAGAAAGAGAAAGAGAGAGAGAGAGAGAGAGAATTAAAAGATCTGAGAGAAGAGAGTCTGACAGTGAGAGAGAAAGAGAGACTTAAAGACAATGAGAGAAAAAGAAAAAAGACTTAAAGACAGTCAGAGAGAGAAAGAAAAGATTTAAAGAAAATCAGAGAGAGAGAGAGAAAGACTTAAAAACAATGAGAGAGAGAGAGAGAATATTTCTTACGGCAAAAAAAAATCAGAGTATTGATTTTTATTTTCAATCAATTAAATCAATAAATTTTTATTAATGCGGCAAAAAAAATAAGATGCGATAAAAATGTAAATAATTCATCGTCGACAACAATCGAAATGGTAATAAAAAAAAACAAACAAACGAACGAAGGGTTAAAATTAATTTTTTTTATTTTATTTTTATTATTTCGTCTCTTTTATTTATATATTTTTATTACGAAAATGTTAAAAAAAAAAAAATTTTTTTTCATTCATATTATTTTATTACCTTTTTCTCTTTTTTTTTGTAATAAAAATCTCAACTTTCATATAATATTACGTAATAATAATAATTAATTAATTCTTTGAAAAATAAATACATAATTAAGAAAAATAATTAAAAAAAAATAAAATAAAAAACGAGAGAGAAAGAGAGAGAGAGAGAGAAAAGTTACTAATAATCCCTTATTAATTTATTCGGGTGAAAAAATACTAAAAAAAATATTAATAATAATAATAATGATGACGATGATGATGATGATGATGATAATAATGATGTTGGTAATAAATAAGTAATAAAAAAAAAAAAACTGCATGAGATATTAATAAAAAAATTATTTTTTTTTTTTCGGAGTGGGAAAAAAAAATTTTGTTGTTTGTTGTTGTTGTTGTCGTATTAATTTACATGCATAATTAATAATCAGTTAAGTAAAAATCAAAATATCGTCTGCTAAATGACTGATCGACTGATTAAAATTTATTTACTTTTTTTTTCTTCTATTTTTCATTCGTATCAGAAAAAAAAAAAAAAAACTTTCCAAAGAATTTTCAATTTTTATGTAAATGGTAATGTATGATTTAAAAAAAAACACGATTAGGTGAAAATATTACGGAAGTGAATTTCGAGTAATAAAATAATAATAATAATAATAATATAATAATAATAATAATAATAATAATAATAAAAACGAGAAGGAAAAAAAACGAACAAACGTGTTAAATCGATTATTTATTTATTTTATTTATTTTTTTATTATTTTTACCGCGTAAATAAATTTTATATATTTTACTCTCACGGATTTACTTTTTACAAAAAAAACGAACCCTCCTACTCCCTTCCCTCCTTCCTTCCTCCCCTTTTTAATATTTGTAAATAAAAATAAGAAAAAACCGGAAACGCTTTTTAAAAAATAAATAAATAAATAAAATTCGAAAAAAAAATTTTTTTTTTTTTGGAGGCGGGTTTTCTTGAGTAAATCGGGATAAAAAAATTTGAATTGAGAAGAGAGAGATAGAGAGGGTATAAAGGGGTAGAAAGGGGAGAGGATAAAATTATTAAAATATTATAAGAAACCAAAAAGAAAAAAATTTTTCATTAATTAATTATCGATTCGTTCGTCGATTCCTGTTTCCCACATAATTTAATTTAATTTTACTCAACGCGGGTAAAAGTTTTTTTTCAAAAGGTTAATTTTTTTATAAGTTAAAAATTTTGCAACATGTTTTTTTTTTTTTCCAAATAAAAAATCTTCTGCTTGACCGATGATATAATAATAATGATAATAATGATAAAAAAAAAAAACATTAAAATGGTTCGAAATTCAAGGTTTTTACTGTCATTGACTTACGTTTTTCTTTTTTTTAAACGATAAAAATGAAAGTTTTGACCTTTTTTTTTTTTTTTTTTAAAACTTGCAAAAAAAAAATTTCTCCCTCTTAAATTATTATTATTATTATTATTATTATTATTATTTATACTGATAAAAACACCGGAAGTTTGATAAGTAAAGAAACAAAAATCAATGAATTTAAAAAAACAATAATTGTATCGGAGATAAAGAAAGATAGAGAGAAAGAGAGAGAGAAAGATGAAACAATGATGAAGGTTAAACACGAAGATGAACGAAATTATTTTAAATAAAAAGGGGGGTATGCTTGTGCGTGAATGAGTGCGTGAGTGCGTGAGTTTAAATCTCCTTTTATCCGAATTTTACATGTAAA
>NW_002987368.1:74149-80768 GCF_000006295.1 Pediculus humanus corporis
GAGGGGAGGGGTCGAATGGTAAAAATCCGATTTGTTTGTGGTTGTTGCTTTTGTTCTTTATCGCAAATTTTTTATTAATGATAAATCCGTTAATAATTTTTTTTTATTAACGGACAAGAAAAATTTTCCTTTCGGAAAAATTACCGGAAGGAAATAAATTATAATTAATTGATTTTTTAAACTGGAGTGAAAAAAACTTACATATTTTTTTTGCTGTTATTTAAAAATTAATTTTTCTTTTTTCTCTTTTTGTTTGATCTTTTTCCGAATTGATAACAAATAATAGAAAGAGAAAGAGAGAGAGAGAGAGAGAGAGAGAAAGAGAGAGTAGGTACGCGTAAATGCGAACAAAAAGTTTCGTTTTTTTTTTTTTTTTTTTGCTACCACAAACTTATTTTTGCTAAAACAAATTTATTTTTTTTTTTTACATTCGTTTCAAATTTCACAAACGATTGCAATAAATTAAATTTTTTTTTTTTTTACTTTTTCGTTGGGAAGAATAATTAAAATTGATAACAAACAACAAAAAAAACAACAACAAACAAAAACACGCGGAAAATTAAAAACAAAAACAAGTTTTTATGTTTCGAAATAATAATTTTTTTTTTTTTTTTTTTTGTTTTTTTAATTATGTTCCTCGTCGAAAACATAATTTTTTTTTCTTAGATTGATTGTGGATATTGTTTAAAATTAAAACAACCCAATTTTAGTAATAATAATAATAATAATATCAATTATTTTCCCGGAGAAAAAATTCGGCCGCCATTTTATTTACGGATGAAATTTTTTTTACATGAGAAAAAATAAATTGAATATTTTATAATTATTATTGCGATTTTATTACGTAATAAAAAAAATTAATGAAATGTTATTTATCTATGTGATGGAATGAATAACATGAAATAATAATAATAATAATAATAATAATCAGGTGGTCTTATCATTGCGAAGTGATAATGCGAAATTTTTTTTTTCTTTCAAATGTTATTTACCGCAAAATCCGTTAAAAAAAAAAAAAAAATTTTAATTTTACTCCTCGTTTTTAATTATAAAATATATAAATTGATTTTATTATTTATACGTAAAAGAATGAATGAGTGAATGAATGAATGAATTAATGAATTAATGAAGAGGAGCAAAATTTTTTTAACGAAAGCAAAAAAAAAAAAATTGATTTAATTTTTTTTTTTTTTTTGGGTCAACGGATTTTAATTTGATTCATCTCAAACTAATTAATTTTTTTTTTTTTTTAAATATTTGCTAGTAAAAAAAAGTTACAAAAATTTTTGCTATCGTTACGTAACACCGTTAATAATTAAATGTTTCGTTTTTTTTTGTTTTTTGCGAAAATAAATAAATTATTTCAAACAAACACTAGTTTAATTATTATTCATATACAAAAAAAAAATTTTTTTTCTCAAGGAAAAAAAAACATTAATAAGAGCAAAATTATTATTATTATTATTATTGTTACAATTAATTTTTTGTCAATGAATAAATTAGAAAGTTTTAATACGTCTATTTATTTATTTATTTATTTTTCTATTAAAATATAAATGAAAAAAAAAAAGAAAAATTTGCTACTTTTGGGAAATTTTTATCGTTTCCGACAACAACAACAACAAAGAAAAAATTGGAAATTTGCTACGATTCAATTCAAAAAAAAAAAAAATTATTTATTTTTAAATCAACAAACTCTTACAAAGTTTTAATTAATTTTTTCGAACAAATTTTACGTCCGAAAATAGGGGAAAAGAAAAAAAAATAAGAAAACGATATCACACGCCATAAATTAAACCTTTAACCTTTAACCTTTTAAAAAAAAAAAACTAAAAATTCCTGATTTATGTTAAATTAATACAAAATAAATAAAAGAGTCCAATTATTGATTTTTTTTTTGCTCTTTTTCGCTTTTTTTTTTTTCATATAATTAAAAATATGATGACGTAATAAGATTTTATTTAAATTAAAATCGGGTCATTAAAAAACTTTTCTTTCTTTTTCCACGATCAAAATTATCGCAAAAAAAAATTTTCTTATATGCATTAAGGCGAGTGTGTGTGTGACATCGACAAATGATTTTTTTTAATACCTGTTAAATTATTACGTAATATTATAATAATATTTATTACATGATATAAAATAAAATTATTAGCTCATCCCAAACGCCGCAGCCAAATTCATAATAATAATAATAATAATTACGCATTATAAATAAATTTAAATTAATTATATGTACGTTACACGTTAATTCGTTCGTACCATCAATCAATCAATCAATCAATCATTCAATCAATCATTTTTTTGCTTTCTTTTTTTTATTATAAATAAATTACGAGTGATTTTATAATATATAAATATATTCGCATATATTATGATTAATAATATAAATATATATTTTTAAAAAAAGGAATTGTTTTCAAGGATTTGTCTAATTTTTAAATTTTTTAAATTTTCGCGCCATTTTTTTAAAAATTAAATACAATGTTTATTATTAACGTTTATTTTCCATAAATCATTTATTCGTTAATGATGATAACATGTTGTTATCGATAAACGGCTATAATTTTACGTTAAACGAAAAAAGTTTTGATTTTTTTTTTTTGGGGAGGGGAGGAGGGTTTTTTGGGGGGATAGTATTAAAAAGATGAAAGGAGGAGAAAGTAATTAAATTTTAATTTGATCGGTGATAATTTTGCGGGTTAAATACGTGATAATTTTATTACGAGTAAAAAAAAAAAAATTTTTTTTATAAGTTTAAAGGTTAATATTTCCTCCCTCCCCTCTCTTCCCCTTCTCCTCTCTTTCCCCCCAACGGACTTATTGATAACTATAGGTGTGATCAGTGTGAGAAACTTTCACGTTTGACGATTTTAATTGAAATAAATCTTTAAAAAAAAAAAAGTAAATTTATTCCGTGTTTTTCGTTAAATTTATTATTATTATTATTATTAATTATTATAAAAACTTTATTTATTTATTTAATAAACATTTTATTTAATTATTAAAACAAACTTTAAATAAATAAATAATTAATTAGTTTTAATAAGTTTTAAAACCACCGCTACCGTCACCATCGCCATCGCCATCATAACCACGAATTTAATTTAATTTTTTATTTCCTTTTTTATTATTAATTTTGTTATTTACTCTATGATATTTTATAAAAATTTATTTATTCTATGAATAATTTAATTGTAGCAAATTTACAATAAAAAAAATTTTAAAACCGAAAAAAAAGGGAGAAAAAAATTTAAATTTAAACATAGAGAAGAAGAATTTTTACACAATTTTTTTCCCGAAAGAGAAAGAGAGAGAGAGTAATAAATTATAATAAATTACCACCATGAGAAAAATTCGAAGAATATATATACACTCGTATATTATTACCGTAATTATTACTCAATAATTTTTTTTACATAAAAAACAATAATGAATTAATATTGTTGTTACGCGCGAATCGGATTTGTGTGAAAATTTTTTTTTTACATATTTTTTATATATGAATTTCGCACGCATTGTTTTTAATATACGTTATTATCATTATTTTATTATTATTATCTAATACGTTTTGATAACACAAAAAATTATCAATTTATTATTATTATTATTATTATTTATTCAAAAAAATATTTTTCGATATTTGAAATTTAAATTTAAAAAAAAAAATTTTTTTTTCTCACGTTTTTTTATTTTATTTTTAATAAATTTATTATTTAATTATTACCCCTCCCCCTTTTTTTATTTATTTATTTATTTTGGCAAGGGGAGTATATTTCATTTTAAAAAATTATTATTATTATTATTAATAATGCGTTAGGAAAGGTCAAGAAATTACGTTTTAAAGATTAATAATGTCATGAAAAAAAAAGTTTTATATTAACGGTCAAGTTAGTAAAACGAGTTGGTCGAGAATTAAACATTTTACCTACGTAACAGTCCACTTTTTATCATTATTATTATTATTATTATTATGAAGAAGAAGAAGAAGAAAGTGTTTGTTGTAAAACTTGATTTGTAGCCGTGTTGTTATAAAATGATACGTTTGCCTCTAAAACAAATTTAAAAAAAAATAATAATATAAAACGTTCGATTTTCTTGTAATATTATGTAATTAATATTTTATTAATTTTTTTTATTTGCGGAATCGATTTATGTGAAAACCGTACACACACACGTGTATACACACGTGGAACGTCATTAAATATTTAACGTATCATTTTTATATTAGTAAGTAAAACAATCGAACGTTAGAATGTTTAAAATTAATTTGAAACATGTAAATCATTTCGTATGGGGGGTAGTAATCGCATAAACAAAAGAAAAAAAAAACGTCGTGTCAATAACGGAAGGGGGAGGATGCGGGAAGAGGGGTGGAAGAACGAAATGCATTTTTCTTTTTTGCTGTCGTAAATACGCGAGTGAATTTTAAATACAAAAAAAATTTTTTTTTAAATTAAGGACAGAAAAAGTAATAAAAGATCGTTGCTCGCAAAAAAAATTTAAGATGACGGTTATTACATTTATTATTATTATTTTTATTATTATTATTATTATTGACATACGTAGTGAGCTGTACATCATTTACGCGTGATTTCCTTTCGAATGGAAAAAACAAAAAAATTTTTTTTCTCTTTTTTTTTATGGATGATTTGTTCACTTAAGTGAGTCAATATATCAATTTGCGGTTTTTTTTTTATTATTAAATATTTTATCAGTGAAATTATAATCGTGAGGTTATTAAACTCCATTTTTACAAAAATTATTATTATTATTATTATTATTATTATTATTATTATTATTATTCGAATAAAAAATAAATTTTCTTTTTTTTTTTTTTTTGACAATCGGGGAAAAGACGAAGAAAATTAAAAAAAGTAATTGTGTCTCTTTCTTTCTCTCTTTTTTTCTCTCTCTCTTGGTTTAAAGAAAAAAAAATTATTACTATTATTATTATTATTATTATTATTATTATTAAATTTCACTTGAAATTATGTATTTGACGCACGTGCACGCACGCACCCCCGCACGGACGAAGAATAACAAAAAAAAATTTTTATTTCCGTTAATAATTTCCTGTATTCGAAAGCGTTTCGTTCCAGAAAAACAAAATCGAAAGGTCATTTAATTCTCCATAATCTCCAGTGAGAGAATTCCAGATTTTATCTAAGAAATTTGTTTTACATTAATAAACAAAAACTTTTTTTTTTGTTTCTTTTTGTAGCTATAAACGAGCTATATAAGTCTATAAACTATAGTTTAAAAAAAAAATTCACGCGTTTTATATAAAATTAGTAATTTTTTTTTTCTATTTTTTGATTTAATAAAATCGCATCGTTTTTTCTGGATCCGTTAAAATTTTATATAGTCTATAAATTGTAATTATAGCGCTTTAAAATGACGTCACGTTTTTATTAAAAGTTAATTATTTGACACAGTTAATTTTTTTATAGTAGTATCATCGAAATTTATTTTTCAATAACGAAAAAATTAAATTTTTTTGTTTTTTTTTTATTAATAATTATCACCCATCTTGCTATAAATAGTCACGCAATAATAATAATACTATTTGTAGCGCTATATATATTTCAGTTAAAAAAATCATTCGAATAAAATTCCCAGGTTATTAAAATTATTAATAAATTACGCGTACTCTACGGAATGCTATTTAAAAAAATTTACAACTTTTTTTTTTTGTATTTATAGCATTTATAGCGCGATAAAAAAAGGACAAACTATAAATTTTTTATGATGATGATGATGATGATGATTATGCGTGCGTGGGAGTGAGAACCACGAAAAAAAATTTTTTTTCGCGACTCATCGCCCTTAAAATAATTCCGAAATAATAATTTTTTTTTTTTTAAAATCGAAAGTAAAAATAAATTTAAATAAATTATTTAAAAAAAAAAAAACAGGATGACGTCATAATTAAAAATTTCCTTTGGCGTAATATTCGGTTTCGAATGTCAAAGGTAATCAAATAATAAAAATTGGCAAAAGGAAATATTAAAAAAAAAAAAAAGAAAACAATAAAAAAAAAAAAAAAATTTTTTTTCGCAAAGCAAAGCATCTTATTATGTTTTAAATTACGTAACGCGAACTAAAAAAAAATTTCTATTATGTTTGATATGATTTTTTTTTTTTTTTTTACCTTCGAGCCATTTTGAATTTTTTTCCTTTTTATTTATTAATACGTTTATGTTATAGAAAAATTATTATCATTATTATTATTATTATTATTTTTAAAAAAAAAGAGGGCACGGAATCGTTTTTTTTTTGCAAAATTTTAATTTTTTTTAAACTTCATCCCTTTTCTTCCCCGCTCTCTATTTATTCCCTACGGGAAAAAAAAAAAAACATTTCCAGTAAGAAAACAAAACAAAAAACAAAAAGGAAACATTTTCGTTTGTTTGTTTGTTTGTTTGTTGTTATGGGAGATCGTGTATTATTACAAAAAACGTGAAACTAAAATCTACGTAATTTTTTTTTCTTTCTTTCCCTACGTAAAACAATAAACTTTCCGAATATAACAAAAAAATGTAGAACAATGATTAATAATAATAATAATAATAATAATAATAATAATAATAATAATAATAATAATAATAAAACATTG
>NW_002987368.1:81558-90039 GCF_000006295.1 Pediculus humanus corporis
AGAGGGGAGGAGGGAAAAATTATATGGCCGAATTTTTTATTTATTTTTTTTTTATGGGGAAAATATATAAGAATATGAAATTATTATGGAATGAAAATTTTTTTTTTTGTTTGTTGTTCATTCGAACGATTGTTGTTGTTGTTGTAACGAAATTATTTCTTCCGGATTTTAATGATAGACGTCATTTGCCGTCTGTACAACAGACGGTTAAAAGAAAATGATGAGAATTTTATTTTTTTTAGTAAAAAAAAAAAAAAAAACCAGGAAACCGAATAATAATAAAAACAAGAAAAAAAGAAAGAAAGAAAAAATTATTATTATTATTGTTTTTTTTTTCTTTATTCAGTGCAAAAATCCCTTTTTTTTTTCTCTGTGTGTGAAACGTGCGTGCATAAGAATAAGTTGTTGAATAATAATAATAATAATAATAATAATAATAATAATAATAAAAAGTATTGAAAAAAATTTACGCCGCGTAATGTTATAAATAATACGTTGCAAAAAAAAAAAAAAGGAAAATGTATTTTTTAGAGTTTCTTTTTCTATGTCTGACAGAAGAACAAATAAAGAAGAATCACGTAATGTAATTAATTATAAATGATATAAAACGTATTATGACCTTTGACCTTATAATTCATTTAAAATAAATAAATAAATAAAAATCTTTTGTGAACGGAAAAGAAAGGAAAAAGGAAAATAGGAAAAAAAAATCTACGAGAGTCGACTCTTTTTCGACAATGAAAAAAAAAAAAAAATTTTTTTTTTTTTTTTTTTTTTAATTTTGAAAATCACGCATGAAAAGTGAGAGAGAGACAGACAAATGAAATAACCTAAGAAAAAGAGAGAGAGAGAGAAAGAAAATTTACAATGACTGCTTTCAGGTCGTCAAACTGATGACGAAAAAAAAAAAAAATAGAAAAATTTCGGGGAGATTTTTTCTTTCATCTTCCCCCCCACGTCTTTCAAAATGAATGACGACGATGACAGTTGATGTGTGTATGCGTGCGTGAGTGCGTGAATGCGCGTATCAAAATAAAAGAAAAAAATTTCTTCGTAAAACATTTGAAATTCCAAAAAAAATCAAAAATCACACCGGATTTAAATACGATTGCGTTGTTTTTCCGCTTCGATCAAAAAATCATCATTATCATTATTATTATCATCACATACACATACCCACATAAAAAAAAAACGTGACCGTTATCATCATTATCATTCTTGCAACTGCATATGAGTTTTTTTCTTGTCGAATTCGTAAATCTATTTAACGTTACGTAATTTATTAAAAAATGATCATTACGTCGTTTAATTAAACATATGATGATGATGATGATAAGTATTATCATCGAACGTCATTCACGTAAATTTATTATTATTATTATTATTATTAATATTGTTAATATTGAAAATAAATTAATTATTCGTCGATAAAAACAAAATTATTCGAATAAACAAAAGTTAATCGGCCATTAATTTCTGGGTGGAGGGAAGAGGTAGGAGGTAGGAGGAGAAGGTAGAGGAAGGAGGGGCGGAGAGAAAAGAAAGAGGAGGGCGAAGGAGGGAAAAGTTTACAACGAGAATTAAAAACGTCGGAAATTTTTCCTCCTGTCTCCTGATAATGATTGATAACGAAACGTTGTTATTAAAATAATTAAAGAAAGTTATTAATAATTTCTTTTTAATAAATAACAACAATAATAATAATAATAATAATAATAGTTTTAAAACGATTGTTAACTAAAAAAAAAAGAAAAAAATTTATCCATTGTTATTATTATCATTATTATTATTATTATTAATTTGCAATTTTTAAAAATTATTTACCTACGTAATTATCGCATTCAACTTCCACGTCTTTAAAGTTTAAATTTTTTTTTTTCTTAATGACGAAATGAGGGGGTGGAGAGGGAGGAAGGGGTACGGGGGACTATGAAAGAACTTTCCAGATTTTATTCACCAGATAATTTTTTCTTTTTTTTTCCAATTATCAGTTGTTTTCCAGTAAGTTCCATAATAAAACAATAATAAAACTTATTAATATTTTTTTTTATTATTATTATTAATAATGTGAAAATTTTTTTCCATTGCGAAATAATAATAATAATAATAAATAGAAATTTTATTTAAACGAGTCGATGTTAAAATTTACACGTTATTTTCTTCTATTGACACGATCGTTTAAAAATTATATAATAAAAAAAAAAAACGCAAACGCTTTCACTTGATGATGATAATAATAAAAAATCAATAATCGATTTTTCTTTTTTTTTATACTTGTTAATTATTATTATTATTATTATTTTAATTAATGATAAGAATAATATGAATGATGATAATAATAGTAATAGCATAATTAAAGAATTAATTGTTAGTTACACACGGACAGTTGTCACAAACTCGTTCGAATCATAAACTTTTATTAAAAATTTATTTTCCTGTCATCGAGTAATTAATTAAATAATTTTTTTCCCCTTCTTATCAGTCTGGAATTTTTTTTTACTGATAACAAATTCAATGAATAAAAACAAAAAAAAAATTTTTTTTTTTTTTTTTACAAATCAATGAATCAAATTCCATGAAGATTCTGGAATTTGTTTTTATCCCTTCGACCGTGAGTAAAATATATCCAGACGATTTTGTTTTTTTTTGTAAAAAAAAAAAAAAAATCGAAAAATTTATTCCTGGAATTTTTTAATTCTGGATAAATCTGGATAAATAAAAAAAAAATTTTTTTGGGGGAATTTTATAAAAATAATCTTCCCGCAGGAATAAAAAAAAAAAGAAAATTTACACCTCGTAATAGCAACGTTAATTAATTAATTTAATTATTTATTGACAAAACAATTTCGTGTAACTATAGCACAAGATATTATTTATTTATTATTTTTAATAATCAATCATAATTAAACGATAATTAATTTATATTTTCTAACCGGAAATAATAATTAACGACTTTTTTTCTCCTTCCCTCTCTTTCCCCTCATTTTTCTTTTTCTTCTTCTTCTTTCACTTTTTATTTTAATACTAATTAAATTTTTTTGTTTTTTTTTCTGATTTTTTACATCGTAACAAACGATTAAGTGGTTGTTGTTTTCGTTGTTATGGTTGTTGACACGTTTCATCGACACGTGTTTGTCATTGTTTACCGTTTGTCGGAATTTTAATAGTTTTTATAAATTAAACAGGAAATAAAATAATTTTTTTTTTTCCGAATAAAAAAATTTTTTTTTTTCTAATGACACGTTAAATTATATTTACGTTGTTAAAAAAATTTTCATTTCAATCATTTACTTAATGCATACGCTCCGATTTTTTTCAACTTCCGGTTTATTTTTTTATTTTCTTATTTTTGTTTATTAATTGTTATTATTAAAAATTTTTTTTCTTAATAAAAAATTATTATTGGTGTGTAAAAAATTAATAAATAATTTCCCAGATGATTCTATTGAAAAACGATAATAATAATAATAATAATAATAATAATAATAATAATAATAATAATAATAATAATTTTTTAAACAATCATCATTATTATTATTTCATTTTTTTCGTAAAATCGACTTGGACGGTTCTTTGTTTGGATTAACAATTAATAATTTAAATCACGATTTCGGACAACCGACTATTAAATTTTCATTATAAAAATAAACAATGACGATGATGATGATGATGATAATGATGATAATGATGATAAAATCATTTGCGTGGGTTGCGGCGGTTTAAAATCAATTATTTGACTTTGTAAAAAAATTTTTTTTAGAGAAAAAAAAAAAGAAAAGAAAATAAAAACGTGTCACGTTCTTTAGGGGAAAAAACCACTTCCGGGAAAATTATTTACTTCCGGTTAATCGGTAAACATACAATTTTCTTTTTAAAAAAAAATCAATTTCCTCATAACAAAACAACTCATCGAAAAAAAAAAAAAAAATCACCTGGAAACGATGACGACACGGAAAAAAAAAATTAATTTCAACAAAAAGGAAAACAAACAAAGGAAAAAAAAAAGGTTCATCGGACAAAAGGTTAAACGAAAAAAAAAAAGGTCGATAAATAGGAAAAAAAAATAATTAAAAATTAAAGAGTTTCTATTTACAAAAAAATGAGCAGACGATGGCAAAAAAAAATTTATTTTTTTTTAATTTATCGCATTTTAAATGAAAATCCCATTATTTGTTTGTTTGTTTGTTTGTACGTTTTTTTTAAATGACGAATAAATAATGTGAAAAAGATTATCGATTCGAGCCTAAAACATTTTTACAAGTTTTCGGAGTCGGTGTTGTTGCAACAACAAACGAGGTGATACCTCGTGATAATAATAATAATAATTTAAAATCGTACCCTCAAGCGAATCCGTTTGTCGTTAACAATTTTAAATGTTTTGAGGTTTTTTTTTTTTTACGCGATCGTACACATAATAGGCGTTTATAATTCTTTCAACATTTTTCCATAGAATCTAATTAATTGATTACGCCGCGTATTTTGAAATTTGGAAGGAACATAAAACGAATTCGTACTCATTGAATTAATTTTTTAAAAAAATGGAGCTGTTAACAAATTTTTGAATTTAAAATTTTTCTTTTTTTTTTTTTTTAAATAAAAAAAAAAATCAATTATTTTATTAAAAACAATTATTATTATTATTATTATTATTATTATTATTATTATTATTATTATTATTATTAAGGAAACAATAGGAATCGTCGGGCGGATTTAAATGGTAATTATTATTAACCGGAAGTAAATAAAAAAAAAAAAAAAAAAGATGAGCAAATTTTTTTTTTTTTTACTTTTTGTTTATATTTCATAGTCATGACCTCTCAAACTAGTTTTGGGCGGACAAGTTAAAAACATAATGATTATCATTATTATTATTATTATTATTATTATTATTAAAAATTAAGAAGAAAAGAAAGAGGAGAAATTTAAACGAAAACAAGAATGATTGAAAAGAAAACATTTCCTTTTTCGATTTTTTTTTTTTTATTATTATTTTTCATAGAGTAAAAAAAAAAATTTGCGTGTGCGTTTAAATAATTTATGATTTTCTATTGACACTTTTTTTTTTAAATATTTATTTTAATAAACAAGTACTAAAAAGGTTTATCGTAAAAGGTAATTGAAAAAAAAAAAAGTTCCTTTTAAAAATTATTCAAAGAAAATTTTAAAGGAAAGCAAAACAAAAAATTTATTTTCAAAACAATGAAAAAAAAAAAGTTTTCAAAGGTATTTAAATGGATTTTAATCGAGTCAACTTTATTGTTTTTTTATAATAGTTTATATAACATCTCACAACAAAAACAAACAAACAAACAAACAAAAACCGTTACAAAGCAGACGATATATATATATATATATAAAACATATCATTTTTATCGTTTTAATGATGCACGCGTACAAAAAAAAAAAAAAAATTTCCCATTTCAATATACATTACGTTACGTCATCGACATCATTTAAAAATATTTGAATTACCGTACGTAATGATAATAATAATAACAGTAATAATAATAATAATGGAATGGATATGATTTACCGTCATACTAGAAAATTAGTGTTTTTTTTTACAATCGATTTTATTGATCGCGAAAAATTTTATTTTTTATTTTTTTTTCCCCGGTTTATTCGACACAAACTTTCCGCATTACTTTAATCATTGTTATTCCTTTTTTTGGTGTTTTTTTTGTTCGTTTTACTTTTAACGGTTTTTATAGATTTTATTGCCGCCATTTTTTTTTTAAAATTTTTAAACGTGTTATTATTAACTCATGTTTAACGGGAAAAAAATTTTTTCGAAAAAAAAAAAGGGAAAGTGTTTTATATAAACGTTTAAATCTCGATCATTTTTTGAGGTTTATTTATTTATTTATTTATTTATTAAATTGAATGCGGTTTGAATGACGAAAGTTTAATAATAATAATAATAATAATAATGATAATGATGATGATGGTAATAAGATTAACTTTTAAAGAGTATCAATAAATGAAAAATAAAAAAAAATAAAAATTTTGTTTTTTTTTTAAATTGGATCACTTTCTGTTTTTCTTTTTTCATTATTTTTTTCAAAATGTTTTTTTTCATGACGTCATCATCATCGTCATCATCATCATCATCTACATTTTTACTTTTTTTTATTATTATTATTCTTCTTCTTCTTTTATTTTTATTATTTTTTTAGTATGTTTCTTAAAAGAATTTTGAAATTATTTTAGAAAGTTTAATATTAATTTTTTTTTTCAAAAATTTATTTATTTATTTATTAATAAATTTCACTCGTCGTTAAATAAATAAATAAATTAATAATTAGATTTATTTATTTATATAAAAAAAAAGTATACATATATTTTTTTTCGGAACGTTTTTACATTTTCTCTTGGGAAATTAATAAATTTAAAAAAAAAAAAAAAAACTTTTCGAAACGTAAAAAAATTTACTTATTTCAATCTCCACCCCCCAATTTTTTCCCTACAGGTTTTTTTACTAAATTTTTTACTAAATCTTTAGCCCCCCCCCACGACCTTATCAACCCTCTTACATTCTTTAAACAAATCGTAAATTTTTTATTAATGTTTTTTTTGATTTAATCATTTCATATACGTAAAATTTTTTTTCCTCAGCTTTAAACCGCCGAATTTCGTTTTCTTCATGTTTTAATTTACCAAAAAAAAAAAAAAAATTGAAATTTAATTTTGAATTTAAATTTAAATTTGACATTTAAATATTAATCGCGTTGGAAAACTTTTTTTTCCCTTAAAAATGTCGGTCAGATAACTTTTTTTAAATTTGTTTTTCTTTTTTTCAACATTTCAAACGAAAAAAACTTTTTCTTTCTCACGTCATCAAATCGTTTTTAATTTTCGATAATAATAATAATAATAATAATTTAAAGAAAGAAAATAATAAAAAAATTTTTTTTAATTTTTTTTTCATGCAAAAACAAATAATAATGATAAAAGTGAAGAGTAATATTCATTTAATAGCAGGAGCGTAACCGTTAATAAAATAATTAATGTAATTTTTCTATATATATATATATATATATATATATATATATATATATATATAAGGGATTCTCCTGAGTGTAATAAAAACTTTTTATCATTATTATCATTATTAATAATAATAATAATAATAAATTAAAATTGTTAAACTATATATATGTGTGTGCGTGTGTGTGAAATGGATTACAACCTTGGTGAATCCTCTGAATTTTTTTTTTTTTTGGTTTTTATTATTTTTTAAACCTTTAAAACGAATTAAGAATAACACCGTGTCATAATTCTCTCTCTCTCTCTCTTTTTCTCTATTTTTCAACTCA
Organism: Pediculus humanus corporis; assembly: GCF_000006295.1. Lineage (NCBI taxonomy): Eukaryota > Metazoa > Arthropoda > Insecta > Psocodea > Pediculidae > Pediculus > Pediculus humanus. The sequence goes on from NW_002987368.1 coordinate 88,875, forward strand.
CGAAAGTTAATAATAATAATAATAATAAAAGTTATTAATTATTTTATGACGGTCAAAACGTTTTTTTTTTTTTTTTTAAATTAAATTCAAGTCAAATTAATTTTTTTTTTTCTTTATTTCGTTTTTCATTTTTTTTATATTTCTTTACTTTTATTATCATTATTATTATTAATAATATTATTATTATTATTCGCATTCTTTTTAATCAAAAGAAATAGAAAAAGGGAAAAAGGTCGAAGTGAAAAAAAAAGGAGAGAAGTTTTTTTTTTCTTACTTTCGAATAATTAAAATGGCGTCGTCGTCGCCACGTTGCAATTAATTATTTATTTATTTAAAAAATCAATTCATCGAATAATTATTGATTAATTTATAATAATTTTAAAACAATAAATTAAATAATAAACAAATTTTTTTTTTATTAACGATAGAGAAAACCGCCATTATGAAATAATGAAAAGAAAATTAAGATAAGAAAAAAAAATTATTTTAAGGTTTTAAATCGTTTGTTGTCGTTATCAATTCTTATCATTTAAATTTTTCCGCCTGATTTTTTTTTCTTTAACCTTCTATTATCATTTTCTTTTTTTTTTTGTCGCGCATAAAAATTTTTATTAGTACTACTAAAAAAAAAAAAAAATTTAAAATTATCGATCGAATGATGATATTCGCATAAAATTTTTTTTCTTTTTTCTCTAGTTTTTTCTCCTGTTTTTTTTCCAGTTTCGTACATTCCGTAACGTTAAATTAATATATACACATAAATATATATTACGTACATAAAATAAGTTTTTTGTTCAAACTATGGAAGAAAAATAATAATAATAATAATAATAAAAAACCTTTTATCGGATATCATAAAAAAACATCCATAATATTTTTTTTTAGTCTCTTATCCAAACAAATCGCGTCCTCAAGTTTTTTTTTTTTGTTTTTAAGTTTTAAAATAATGGAAATAATCGGAAATTAATAATAATATTAATAATAATAATAATTTTAGCGTTAGTTTCAAATATCATAGGAAAATTAAAAATAAAAATAAATTTCCTTTCCGGTTCAATGTTTTTTAAGTACGTGACATTAACGCATCATTTAAATATAATTTCAACACCCTCATTGCCACAAATTAACATCGTCATCATTATCATCATCATCATCATCATCATCA
>NW_002987368.1:91452-92383 GCF_000006295.1 Pediculus humanus corporis
AGAGAAAGAGAGATAGAGAGATTAAATTCTATCATAAGATTTAATTGATAAACTTTTTTTTTGTTTTAAAAAAAAAAACCTCTCGAATCTCGGGTTTTAAATTTCATCATCATCAGTAAAAAAAATTTTCTTTTTTCTTATTTTCTTTCTTTCTTTCTTTTTTTTACTCTTTTAATCCGCCCCTCCTTTTTTTTTTTTTTTTTTTTTTTTTTTTTTTTTTTTTTTTAAAAAAAATGATCTAATTATGTGTCGGTTGAAAAATTGAAAAGCTAGCCAACCATAAAAAAAAAAAAAAAGTTTTTTTTTTTTTCAAAGCTTTTAATTAAAATTTTTATGATGATTTCTTTTGCAAATAATAATAATAATAATAATAATAATAATAATAATAATAATAATAATATGTTATAACGGTGATTGATAAAAACTCAAACCCTTTTCTTTCACCTCCCTTCCCCCATCCATCCCTTTTCTTCCCTTTCTTATTCCTCTTTTTATCCATTTTTTTAATTTTCTTACGTTTTTTTTTTTCCAATTTATTAAATTTTGTCTTTCCAAAAAAAAAAAAAAAAAAATCAAAAACGTTTGATGAAAATCTGACGTTCTATCGATCTATCGATCGATCGATAGTTCGATGTTAAAAATTAAATTAAAATAATTTTTTTTCTCATTTTTCCTTTCTAACCCAATAATGAAGATTATCCTCACCATTTTTTTTTTAAACCTTTTTTGATATTAAAAACGATTTTTTGACCCTTAACCTTCTTTTTCAATCTCTACCCTAAAAAATAGTGGGAGGGGGTTGCCTTCACTATTTTTTTCATCTCTTTTTAAGCGCCATTTTTTTTTTTTTAAAAGGCCTTAAAAAATTTTTCGGATTATTTTTTTTTCAAATTAATTTTAAATACATATTTACCTTACGACACATCACGCA
>NW_002987368.1:92403-96770 GCF_000006295.1 Pediculus humanus corporis
TTTTTTTGTTGTGCCCTTTAACAAAAAAAAAAAAAAAAAAACTAATTTCATTTTTATTTTTTTTGTCCATGACTGACCTCCAGAAATTTTATCTTTTCCCTCTTCCATGATAATAAAAAATTTCCGTGCGAAAAATTTTTTTATTGATAATTAATAGTTTTCGATTTTAATTATTGAAACAAAAAAAAAAAAATTAAACATTTTGTTTTCCCTTTTTTTTTTTTATTTGGCCTAGTATAAAATTATACACGTCGAATGATAAAAATAATAATAATAATATTAATACATGATGCAAAAAAAACAAAAGGTAATATTATTAATTTGATAATAATAAAAAAAATAGTAATAATAATTATAATAACGTATCGTTATCAATAAATATATTTGAACTTGAATATTTCTTATAATACTATTATTATCATTAGATCAGATACATGAAACCTTGATTTTTTACTTTTATTATTATTATTATTATTAAAATATGATTTCCTAGCATTTAATTTAATAATTTATGCAAATTATAAACGCGAATTATAATAATAATAATAATAATAATAATAATAATAATAATAATAATAAATCAAAGGAATGAAATGTAAAAAAAAAAAAATTTTTTTTAAACTTTAAAACTAAAATTTTTTGTGCATAAAAAAAAAAACAAAACAAAAAATAATGATTTTAAATCGATCAAAAATTAACGTACGAGTAATAAATATCGATAATAATAATAATAATAATAATAATAATAATAATAATAACGGTAATAATTACAGTGATAAATAAAAACGGGATTGGAATTCAAAAGAAAAAAAAATTTTTTTTCTCAATTATTTATATATAAATATTATCATTATTATTATTATTATCATCATTATGATTTCTTATTTTGAAACGAGATCGTAAAATGAATAAAAGAAGAATCGCATTTTTTTTTGTAATAATAATAATAATAAAAATAAAATTGCTGAACTTTCCAGAACAAAATAAAAATTGATTTTTCTTTTTGGGAGGGAAATTATTTATAGACGTCAGATTTGCGACATTTTTTACCGCGTTTTTATTATTATTATTTTTATTTCGACGAATTCTTTTTTAATTCACTACAATGCGTAATAATAATAATAATAAAATTTACTTTTATTGATTTTTTTTATAGATTTTTATTCAAATTCAACGACCTCAACAATTTAAAAAATAGTTTTCGCTTAAGCAAAGTATTAAATATAAGTAAAAAGTTAATTTTTAGCAAAAAAAAAAAAAAAAAAAAAAAAAAACTTTTTCATCAAGAAACCATAAAAATAATTTTGTTTTAATAACTTTAATAAAAAAAAAAATTTTTTTTTTTTTATCTTTCAATATTTGATCGACTTTAAAATTATTCTAATCTTCCCTCCCTCCCCCTCCCCAAGAAAAAAAACAGAGAAAGAAAAAGAAGAAAGAAAGTAAGAAAATTACAAAAAAAAAAAGTTTCAAACTAAAACTTCTTTTAAAAAGATTTTATTTTAACTTTAAAAGAAATGGGGGGGGAAGGAAGGGAGGGAAAACAAAAAAAGAGAGAGGGGGGAGGAAGGATAAAAGAACAAGAAAACGACCGGGGGGTTTACAAGTTTTTAATTTTTAATAAAATTTTTTTAATAGATTTTTTTTTTTACTTCCCCTTTCGAGCTTTATCATTATCCTTATTATTATTATAATTGATTGACGTTTTCATTAAATTTATTTCATAGAGTAAATAAACCTGGAAGGTTGATAACGACCAATCGCCAATCGATCGATCGATCGATACAATATTCAAATCGATTTTACCTCGTTATTTGAATTTTCTTTTTTTTTCTTAATAGTTATTTATTATTAATTATATTTCTTAATAACTATTTTTAATAATTTACGTTAATAAATAAATAAATAAACAACGTATAATTTAAAATTAATAATTCTTTCTAAAAAGTTCGACAAATATCGAATTTAAATCCCTGTTTTAATAGTTTTTCCTTTTTTTGAGTAAAAATAAGAATTATAAGAAAAATAACTTCGCCCGTGTTTAACATACGGTTAATGTGTTTTTTTTATAGTTCGAATTTTTTAAAAAAAGATGAAATTTTACTTTTTGTTTTTTTTTTTGTTTTCGGGAAGGATGAATTTGTGGTTGTTTGTTTTGGTTGTTTCGTTTGTCGGTCCGAATGAAATTAAAGAACGATAAATAAAGAATATATATTGGAAAATAAATAATTTATTTATTTAATTAAAAAAAAAAAAAAATTTTTTTGTGTTAAGTTGTGAGTGATTGCGATTGTGACAACGTTGTCATGCTAACTCCTGTCACGTTGTTAGAATATATTGTATCGGACGGATCTTGCCAATCGGGATCGTGATGCATGTCAACCCAAAGTATGATCAACATGAATATGAATCCCATTGTTGATAATATTAATTGTATTCCGGCAATTATTGTGATTGTAGGCGAATAAGTATCTGTAAAAGTATAATAACGATTATTTCAAAACCGAAAAAAAAAAAAGAAAATCCAATACTATAAAGATAATGATGATGATGATGATATTTACATAAATATTTATAGTCTATAATTTACTTTAATAACTATTAAATAATACGGAATAATTATAGTAAAATTTTCATTTATTCGTAATATGTGATTAATACCTTCCACAAAAAAAAAAAAAAAAAAAATTTTTTTTTATGTTAAACCTTTCAATGGGGGGTCATCAACCTATCTAATTACTAAAGTATTTACTTTTAATTACTAATCTCTTTTCTTTTTTTTTGACTAAAAAATTTTTTTAGTAGAAAAAAAGAAAACAAAAACTTTTCGTTTACGTAATAAGGAAAAATGAAAATTATAAAGTTTCTTTTTCTTTTTTTAAATAAAATTAATAATAATAATAATTATTATTATCATTATTACCTGTTAAATATGTCCATAGTGCTGAAAAATAAATAATAATAATTTATTAATTGTATTATTATTATTATTAATAAATTTAAATAAAAAAGAAAACTTTAATTATTATTAAAATTAAACGATCGGACGTGCGATGGATGTTTTTTTATTTTTCTTCTTTTTTTCTTTTCTGTTTTAATCGTATTAATAGAGAAAAAAAGATTTGTTTTAAAAAGGTCAAAGTTCGTTTGATAGGGATGAGGATTTCCTCCATTTAATTCCATCGGGGGATTTAATAATATTTTCCCGCGTGTTATATTTTTTTTTTTTTTTTAAAAAAAGTGAGAAATACGTGTTCGTTCTCTCTTCTTCTTCTCCCTTCCCCTGCCTCCCCTCATTTCATTTCCTTTTTCCTTTGCATCCCTTTAGTTAGTTAAAACTTTATTCAAAACACGAAATTGTAATTTTCAAAAGATGCGGCCAAACTTTTTTTTTTTTTTATTTTTCAGTGATTCCGCCCTCAAAGCGCAACACAAAATTTTACTCTTTTAAGATTGTTTTGTTTGCAAAGGAAACCTTAAAATTTATTTGAGTACCTGAAAAAAAAATCTCGTAATTTTCAACCCCCTGAAATTATCCACGGGAATGCACATATAAAAATTATTAAAAAAAACTCGTTAAAATTTTTTACATTTAAAAAGAAATTAGAGTACTCGCCATAGTTTTTCGTATTTTTTTTTTAATTATAAAGGTTAATGAACTCGTCATCCGAAATGAATTAAAATGTGTACATACATTCTATTAGAATGTAAAGGGGGTGGGGGAAAAAAAAGTAAAAAATTTATGGGATTCTAAGAGAAAAAGGAAACGGAAAAATGAAAAAAAAAGGAAAAAAAGGAAAAAAAAGGAGAAAAAGGTTGTTGTTGCTTTTGACAACCTTTTACGACGTCGGAAAATTTTAGTTTTTAAAATAAATAAATAAATAAATTTAATTTGGAAAAAAAAATATATTTTAAATAAATTTTCTTACGAAAGGTTTTTAAAAAGGGGAGTCGTTTTTTTTTTTTTTTTTTTTTTTTTTTTTAAAAAAAAGGAGCAGGCGAAAAATTTATAAATAAATTTTTTTTTTAATAAAATCGTAATTTCCCCCCTTTTCCTCTTCCTCCTCCTCTCCTATCCTTTTTACAAACCTTCTGAAAAAATTTTTTTATCCGTAAATTTGATTTAAAAACAAAAATGAATGTGGGGAGGGGAAGGAGGAGGAAAAAAAAAGCTAATGAGTAAAAATTTTTTAGTTTGTTCGTTACCCTTCCCCTTAAACCCGCCCCCTAAATCCGCCCCCCTTAAACCCGACCCCTAAATCCGCCCCCCTTAAACCCGACCTCCTAAATCCACCCTCCTTAAACCCGACCTCCTAAATCCGCCCCCCTTATATTCGACCCCATAAATCCGCCCCCCTTTAAACCCG
>NW_002987368.1:96790-100149 GCF_000006295.1 Pediculus humanus corporis
GTGAAGGTTTTTTTTTTTTTTTTTAATTTTTGACGTGTCACTAGATAAAAAATATCAATAAAAACAAAAAATTGAAAACAAAATAAAAAAAAAAAAACGTTGCGAAATTTTTTTTTTTTTTTTGAACTTTAAAAAAGAAAGACACGGAAAAAAATTTTAATTTAAAAAAAAAAATAAATGAAAGCAATTATTAATGGTTTGGCAAACGTTACCCTTTAATTTCGGGGAGGCGAGGGCATCGGGGAAGAAGGGGGAGAAAGAGAGAGGCTCAGGTAATATTAGGTAGATGTGAAAAAAAGGGGGAGGGGAAAGGGGGGAAAAAGAATAATAAATAATAATTTTATGAAAATTTCTTTCGGTTGACAAAAAATTATTTAAATAAATTTATGAAAAAAAAAAAAATTGTTAATACATAAAAACAAATAATAATAACAATTCATATAACTATTTCGTAACTGGAATAATACGATAATAATAATAATAATGACGTTTTTACGTAAAAAAAACGCATCCGATCATTCCAGTTTTCTTTTTTTTTTTCTCCAGCTCGTCGCGCACTTTCTATCATTTAAAATTACATTTTTTTTTTTGTAAACAATAAAAAAAAATAATATAAATTAATGACATCATAAATTACGTAATCGATTTGTTTAACCATCAAATTATTTATTAAAAGATAATAATTTATAAAAGGGGGGGAGGAGGGTAAGAAAAAAAAAATTTACGTAGTTTGTTATAAAAAAAAAAAGGGAAAAAGTGGCGTAAAGTGGAAGAGGAGGGGGGGTAAAAATATTTAAAACGTAATTAAAAAAATAATTCCTTTCCCTCACTCCCTCCCCCCCCCCAAAAAAAAAGAAAAGAAAAAATTTTACGTTATTATTATTTTGTGTCAGTCACGCTGACCGAACAACAACAACAACAAAAAAAAAATTAATTAAATTAAAATTTTCCACGTAATTTTTTTTTTTCTCCAAAACTTTTTTTCCCTTTTTTTTTTTTTTTACTTCGTGCTAAAACTTTTCAAATTTAACCCCCCTCGCCCCGCCCCCAAATTTTTTTTTTCGCAACGATCAAACATTCGAAAGCGTAAATTTAATAATGACAAAATTTCGTTTTTTGTTTACTATTCGACCCGACATTTACGTTGTCGGCGACTTTCATCGATAATAATAATAATAATAATTGTAGCGAAAGCTCATCATTGGAAAATTTTTTTTTTAGAAACTACTACAAACAATATGGAACAATAAAAAAATAAATAATAATAATAATACTCAATTTAATTCAATTGAATTTCAACGTAATTATTGTTTTCGTTATTACTCACGTGACAAAAAAATGGATGCCACAAATAATTGATCTTAACGATATTTATTTATTTATTTGTTTGTTATTGTTTTGTTTGTTTGTTTGTCAAAGAGTTCATCGCGAGTTGGAGAAAAAAAAAAAATTATTCTTAACATTGATAATAATAATAATAATACTTGCCGAGATACATCGTTCGTATGCAACAAACGACGAGTACAAATTCTAATATGGAAGCAACAGCCCATAAAATACCATTAAGTATCATTATTCTTAATGTCGAACCTAAAAATCTAAATTTTGCTAATCTTCCAGTTTTGACTGTTGCCGGTTGATAACCGTCAAATCCGCGTGAATAATAAATGCTGTTGGCTGTAGAAAAAAAATTTTTTAAAAAAAAGTTTAAAAAGAAAAACTGGAAAAAAGTTTAACAAGTTAAAAGAAAAACGAAAAAATTTTAATAACTTTAATTTAAACTTTTGTACAATTATAATCGTTTTACTAAACGTTTATTAATTTAAACAAACAAACGAACCGGCAGCAATAATCATGGAGGCTCCAGCCATTACACCGACTCCCATATTAATTTCTGTTTTTTCATCAATGAAAGCAACAGCGCCCATAACGAGAGTACAAATTCCGCAAACGATTTGTCCGACTCTAACTCTCAAAACAAACGCAAACGGGTATCTAAGTGCGAGTAAATTTCTTTCTAAATTTTCGTTACAATTTCCTTCCGTCGTCGTCATTTCATCGTAACTCGAATCCACCATATTTTCTTCTCCGTCTCCCTGAAAACAAACAAAAAATAATGATGATAATTTTGATTTTTTTTTTTTTAAATTTTCTCTTTTTTAAGTGCCAACTTTTAATTAGTAATTTTCCTTTTTTTCATCCCCTCATCCCTTTTTAAACCTTTTTTTCTTAATTCGAACCAAATCGACCGTTTAAACAATAAATTATCGGTTGAAAACAAACGGGAATGAATTGTTTTTATGAAAAGATAATTTAATTTTCTTTTTCTCGAAAAATCCCGGAAATTTTTTCTTTGGAAAATTTTTTTTTATTTTCCCCCCATTTACGATTTAATTGTTACGATTATCATGTTTTGTTATGAAAACATATTGATAATAATAAATAATAACTTTCGTTTTAAAAAATTTAATTTTTTTTTTGTTTATGAAACAATGATTAATGAGTATTGATAATAATAATAATGATAAGACGATTCTTTAAAATAAAAAAAAATTAACGGGCGATAAAAATCTATTGAGAACAACATTCTTTTTATATGTCTTTTTATATTTTTTTTAATCATAATCGAAATATTAGTCAAATTTTAATTTAACCGGAAAAATTATTACGAATTGAATTTTCTCTATCTCTCTCTCTCTCTCGCACACACACATACACACATTCTCTCGCATATTTTCTTCTGACACGATTTTTATTAATAATAATAAAAATTCAACGAAAATTTTTTTTTATATTTTTTTATTAACGTAAAAATAATTCGAAAAATTTATTATTATATTTATTATAATATTTATTATTATTATTATTATTATTATTATTATTATTATCCACCATTAAACACGACAAGGCTACTTGTCGGAGTTTTTAAGTATTTATCCGAGGTTTCTACCCGATTCCTTAGGGACAAATACTCGAATTTCGGTGGTGCCACTTATTATAAGATAGCACCACATCAATTCTTGAAGGTCTTCCTGAGTCCGTCTTTTTCGATGGGAACGATTTGTCTCCTGAACTGGGCTCCGGTGACTAACATCTTTGGAGTGGCCAGGGTCAGAAGCAGTGAAATTCACGTTCTCGTCGAGCTGCCTCAGGTCGACAGTAGAACAAGATTTGTTTTTTGGTTCTTACTTTGTCTTGTTCTCATTTTTTTTTTGCTCTTTTAAGCCAACAGCACGTGGCGTTCTCAAACGGTCACCCATCCAAGTTTGCACCACGCCCGATGCTGCTTAACTTCGGTGATCGTACGGGAACCGGTGTGACCAGCACGCTATGGCCGTTGGCTTTTTTATTATTATTAT
>NW_002987368.1:100169-112540 GCF_000006295.1 Pediculus humanus corporis
TCTGACACGATTTTTATTAATAATAATAAAAATTCAACGAAAATTTTTTTTTATATTTTTTTATTAACGTAAAAATAATTCGAAAAATTTATTATTATATTTATTATAATATTTATTATTATTATTATTATTATTATTATTATTATTATTATTATTATTATTATTATTATTATTATTATTATTAACAAATAAAAATTTTAAATAAAATAAAAAAAACGTTTTTCATTAAAAAAAAAATAAAACACCCGGTTGATAATATAAAAATCCTAATTAAAAAAAATTTTTAATTAATCATTGTATAGTTATTGTCATTATTATTATTATTATTTTTATTTTTAAACACGACAGCCTTCTAAAAATTGTATTATTATTATTATTACTAGAAGGAAAAGGAGGAAAAAAAATTTAACGAACTTTGTAAACGTCACATTTAATTCTTTTGTTTAGTTTTTCTTTTTTTTTTGTCACGTATTTTATAGTCTTAATAAAACGAAAGTAAAGTTGTTTCCTTTTTTCCTTCTGAACACCTTCTAAAGGATTTCAGTATATACATAAATACGTAAAATATTATTATTATTATTATTATTAGCATCATTTTCACTCATGATCGCGAAAATTCGTTTTAATATTTGTCGGAGCTTTTTCAACCGATCCCCAAGGAATTCGAGTAATACTGCATGACTGATGTATAGGTTTCGTCTCGTTATAACCTATGACGTCATATTAATTCTTGTGTGATTATCTCATTTTGGGCCTCAGTCAGTGACTGAGAGATCTGTGAAGTGTCCAGGAACTGGAGAAGGAAGATTCACAACCTTGCCAGGAGCTGATTCAGGTTGGCATTGAACAAGATTTGCCTTTTGGTTCTTCTGTCTTTATCTTATTTCATTTTGCTCTATTATTATTATTATTATTATTATTATTTTTCATTTTCAATCAGGACAATGTTTGTCGAAATCCATTTATATTCCAGGTTTCTCAACACTTCTCATCTTTCAGGAATAAATGCTTTAAATATCAAACTTATAGGTTTCGCCTTTTTCTATAAAAACCTTCATCGTCCATCTTGTTAGATGAGAACCAAGTACTTCTAGAAGAATTAAAAATCCTAAAAATCTTCGTTATGTTGTCTAAAAACGACAGAAGAATTATTTTCGATTCCGTCATTGTTTGAAATCAACGACGCGTAATGTTTCCAAGCGACAATCATCCATCCGAGTACTAATATCGTACGATATTACTTAACCCATAATAAAACTGGTACATCCATCACCAGTTGACTTTTATTATTATTATTATTATTATTATTATTATTATTATTATTATTATTATTATTATTATTATTATTACTTTGGAACGCGACAAATTCCACAGACTCATCCTCAAACGACCGATTCCTTAAAAAAAAATAATTGATATTAAATATCGATGGCGAACTACTTGTAAAATTTTGTCTAAAAATAAATAAGGCGTCCCACGCAAAAAAATATCATTATTATTATTATTATAGATCGATTACGTCATTAACATGTCGTCGTATGTTCAATCGGTCAATATGGTTGTTATTTTTTTTTTTTTTTTTTTTTAACGGAGACAAAATGGTCGATCGAGGAAAAGGCCAAGGTAGTGCAACTATGTATACGAAAGTTATTATTAATTACAAAATCCGGGTTATTTATTTAATAAGATTTTATTAACAATAATTTATTAACCTCATAAATATCACTATTTATGTATTTATGTATGTATATTTATATGTATACGTATTATTAATTAATGGCATCGGATTTTATTGATTATAATTTAAAAAACCATAAAAAAAAAAAATTTTATTTATTACTTTTCGTTTAAATAAATAAATAAATAAACGTCATAAATAAATTTAAATTGCCAAACTCATTCGTTATTAATAATAATAATAATAATGATAATAATAGTTGTTTGTTTTTTTTTATCTACAAAAAAAAAAAATTTATCGATGAATTTATTAATTTAAAAAAAAAAGAAAAGAAAATTCATGAAATGATTGGCAATGATATTTGTTTTCTTTTGCTTTTTGTTAAATTTTAACCTTTGACCTTTTATAAAAGATTTTATCGTGTTATTATTATTATTTTTTATTAATTTTACATAGGTTAATGATGAATATATATATATATATATATATATATATATATATATATATATAGATGAATGAAATTTTTTTTTTTTCTCTCTTCAAAAATTCAAATTTCTTTGGTTATTATTATTATTATTATCATTATTATTATTATTATTTTACACGAGAAGCATAAACAAATATAAGAAGATGAAGAAGAGGAACAAGACCAACGATCACGTTTTTGATTATGTTAAAGAAAAAAAAAATCAAGATTGTATTTGTGTAGTTTTTTTCTCTTCTTCTTCATCTTCTTCTTCTTCTTCCGCTAATCCGGGTCATCAGGGTCAACCGGGTTACCAACAACACAACAAGGCCGGATTACTCACGTATGTTTTTATTATGTTACGAATGCGATAAGGAAAAGGTTAACGTTAATTAACTTAAAATCCTTTTCTTTAATAATTTTTCGAAATCTATCGAATTCGATTCGTAGAAAAAAAAAAAGAAAAAATTTACTACCTTTACTACCAGGTTAATTGTTTGTTTGTTGTTGTTGTTGTTGTTGCGGTAATAATTGTTATCAATCATATTATCCGCATTGATAAAATTTCAAACTCATTGGAAAATGTGTCGAAACAAAAAAATTTATCGATTGTTTTTAAATTGGATTTTATAAAAAATTTATATTTCCGTTTCCGGTATAAAATTTTCACTAAAATTCCAAATAAAATTTTTAAAAAAATTTTTAAACGATGATAATAATGATATTTTATTTTTAAAACGGGAAAATGTTTTCGTTACCCTTGATCAGGACGTTTGTTGCTTGTTTGTTCGTTTGTTTGGTTTTTGAATGAGAAAATATAAACCGTTAATAGACAAAGATCTTAAAAATTTTCTTTTTTTTAATTAGTAATACGATTTAAACAATCTCTTTAAGATATTTTATTACTTTTTTTGTTTGTTTGTTTGTTTGTTTAACTTATTAGTATTTATTTATTATTTAAATTTAACGTTTGAATTAACCGTTTGTTAGTTTTTTGAACTTTTTTTTTTTACTCGCGCACATACAAAATAAATAAATAAAAGGAAATTAACTGCTTGTTATTTTCTAACAATATAATTGTCACAACAAACGAATAAAAAACGAAATTTGTAAAATTTCAAACAAACAAAAAAGTAATAATAATAATAATTCTATTGTCCGGTTAGAAAAATTAATTAATCGTTGTGGAAAAATTTTCCGAATCAATTTTTTTTTTTGAAAACAATGGATTCTTTGTCTTAATATTATTAATAAACTTCTTTGATTTATTATTATTATTATTATTATTATTTGATTCTTTCTTGTTGTTTGTTGGATAAAATCTAAAATCTAACGTCGTCGTTTCATTGTATTTCCGGTTTTTTAACATATATTTATGTTTGTGAATACATAAGAGTCCGCCATTTTGGTTTATAATTGATTTAAAATGATTTATTTCTTTTACTGTCTCTCTCTCTCTCTCTCGTTTTTGTCTTCTTTGTCTCTTTCTCTCTCTCTCTCTGTCTCTTACTCTCTCTCTCTCCCACAATTCATTCATATTTTCACGATAGACCAGTGATAAAATCATTTTCTCTTCTCCCGATTTAAGTTTCCAGAAAAACTTTAAATTTTCTTCTAATATTTTAAAAGGTCAAAGTTTAATATGAGCATTTAAAAAGAAATTCATTTCCGGTTATTCTGATTTCTCACCCGATTATTATTATTATTATTTTTCGTTTATAATGTCAAAAAAAATGACGGCTTAAATATTATTAAAATGCAAAATTAAGAAAAAGAGCATAATAATAAACATTTATTTTTTGTTTTGCGTAGTATTTCCGGTTTTATTTCCGCCGTCGTATTATAATTATTATTATTATTTTTTTTTTTTTAAACTTTTCCCTCGGGATGAAATGACGGCGCGCGGTTTGCGTGAACCGACAATTTTTTTTAATTAGAATAAATTTATTTATTTTTTTTTTGTATGAATGAAATTATATATTTTAAGTTCAAATTTTTGACTTCCACCTCGGAAAAGAAATTTTTTTTTTTCTTTTCCATATTTGTTGTTTTTATTGTTTTATTATTATTATTATTATTAATAAAAATTTCTATTATTTCCGCTAATCCGAATTATTAAACGTCGAAAAAGATAAATTTTAATTGAGGAGGGGGGGAAACTTTGGTGGTTTTCCAACTTTCACTTGTCTTCCAAAAGGAGGCATCATTCATTATACGTATTAATCATCTCGTCATACCCCACGTCATTCATTCATTCATTCATTCATTTATTCATTTTTTAAAATTTTAAACGAATTTCATTATTTCTTTTGAACGTATTTAATTTTAACCTTCTTAACCGAAAGGCAGCGAAAGAAAATAAAGAGAGAAAAAGAGTTTGTGTGTGTGTTTGAAAGAGAGGTAACGGATAGAGAAGAAGAAAAAAAAGAAAATAGAGAGAGTGAGACGTAGGTAAATAGATATATTAATAGATTGGAAGAAAAAAACAGAAAAAAAGAGAGAAATGAAAGGGAAAAAGAGAGAGACAGAGAATGTGTGTGGAGGGAAGGAAACAGATGGAGAAAGAGCAAAAAGGTAGGACAAAAAGGTATAGATAGATAGATAGGTAAGTCGATTGATAGATAGAGAGAGATAGAAAGTAAGAGAGAGAGAAAGAGAGAGAGGAAATTAAATTTTAATTTTGGTAATAAATTAATAGTTTAAATAAATTTTCTCATCAAATTTTCTCATCAAATTTTCTCCAAAATTTTCATCATTCTCGTAATAGAATTACCAAAAAAAAAAAAAAATTTTTTTTTTACTTTTATTTTTCTTTCCTTTTTTTTTTAAAAAAAAATATATATTACGTCACAAAACAAAATAAAGTAAAAAAAAACTGGAAAATCGTGGAAAAAGAAAATTTTTAACGTTGAAAATAAAAACGCTCGAGAAAAAAAAAAACAAAATTTTTTTTTTTCTTTTAATGAAGGATTCGATTACATTTAAAAGGTTTTTATGAACAAACAAACAAAAAATAAAATAAAAAATAAAAAGCTTTCGCGGGGAGGGGGGTGGGAGTTGATTAACACGGGGAAGGGGAGGAGTCGGGGTAAAAGAAATTAAAAGGATGAAATCGTTTTTATGACGTGTATAGATATATATATACACACATTAAAGTTTTCCCTTTTTTTTTTTTTTAAAGTTAATTAAAAACTATTTTACCGTTAATTAAAATTTATTAATATAAATAAATAATGTTTATTTTTTTTATACGGAAAAGTAACAAGTAACCATTTTGTCTCTTTTTTTTCCTTTTTTCCTTTAAAGTTAAAAATTTTTTTTTCTGTTTTCACATTTAAATTATTACCAAAGCGAGATTTACCATTTACATAAAGAGAATTTTTATCATCACTTTTAATTATTACCGTAATTTTTTTTTATTTTACATAAAAAAATATGACGTCACAAAACAAAATGACTCTTTTTAATATTTATAAAAAGGCGGGAAAAGGTTGTTGTTTTTGCTTTACTTTTCCTTATTTTCCCTCCTCCCGTTCGTTATATATTTCGAGTGAAATTTGTTTTAACCTTTTTTTTGTATCAATTTAAAAAAAAATGGCGCGAAAAAGGTTGTTGTTGTTAAAAGGGTAAACAAACGAAGGTGGGAATGGGGGTAAAAAAAAATTTTTTTTTACTTTAATTTAATTTAATTTTAAAATAATATTTATTAAAAGTTTTTCTTGTTTGAAGAAGAAGAAGAAGAACTTTCGAGAAGGAAATTGATTCGTCTGGAAATTTTTAAATTTTTTTAATTATAAGCAATAAAAAAAAAGAAAAAGTTTAATTTTATTAAATGTTAACAAAACTCAAACAAAAAATAGGAAAAAAATCCGTTGAAAACAAAAATGGCGCCAGAATAAATTTAAATTTTTCGTTTGTTTTTGCTTTAAATATTACAGGTAATTTTTTTTTTTTATATATTTCAACGGTTGTCATCCTTTATCATGTCTTCCCTCTTTCCTCTCCCCCCGTTAATTAATCGATCCCTTAATTTAAAATTAATAAAAAATTTAATTTAATAAATAAAATAAAATTTTAAAAAATTGAAACTTAATGGAAAAAAAAAAATCGAAATAATCGATCACGATCGCAATCGATTCGATAATTATTTACTAAAAGTATGAGTGAAAAGGAAAAAAAAGGAAAAAAAAGGAAAAAAAGGTTTTCACTACTCATTGAAAATAATACAAAAGCGAACCTTTTTTCAAATGTAAAAGAAAAAAAATTTTCTCGCGTGAAATTCATCTACAAAATAATAATAATATTACTAATAATATTACTAATAGTTTTTAAAATAAATAAATGAAAGAAGCGAAAAGTAATAATAATAATAATTATCATTATCACCATCATCATCATCATTTTGGTGTCAAAGGTTAAATGAAAATAAAATAATCAAGAGTTTCAATTAATTTAATAAAAAAAAATTTTATTTCATTTTATTTTTTTCAATGGAAATTTTTAAAATAACGTTAGTACAATTATTATTATTATTATTATCATTATCATCGTCATCATCATTATTATTATTATTATTATTATAAAATATTTTTTGTTTTTTTTTTTTTTTTTTTTTTTTTTTTTTTAAATGGGACGGAATCAAATTAAAATTAAAAATTTTTTTCCTCTTTTTTTTCCTTTTTTTTTTTTTTCTTATATATATAAATTTTTTCCTTTGACGCTAATTTTTTAGTTACCTTTGAAATTTTACCTTTTACTTACGATGTCACCTAAAGCTTAAAAAATAATAATAATAATAATGATAATAATAATTTTTTTTCAAGTTGGTAAATATAATAAAATATCGAATAACTAACTAACTAACTAACTCTTTTATTAATTTTTTACTTCGTATTAATCAAGAGAGAAAAAGAGAGAGAGAGTGGGGGAGGGGGAAAAATGGCGGAAAAAAATGTCACCATTTTGTTAATGGTTTTTAATAAAAAAAAAAATAATAATAATTTCTTTTTGTTTTTTTTTATACGTTAAGAAAAAAAAAATATTAAATTTCTGTCAGAGAGAAAAAAAACGTTACTTTTATCACTACTTAGTCTTATTTATTACGTTTTTACTTTTTGTTGTTTATTTATTTTATACACGTGCGATACCTAACGATATGTTTTATTACGTGTTTAACAAATTAATAAAAATTATGTTTTTTTATATTTTAATACTGGCGTACGTAAAATAAAAATGTGTGAGTGGGTTTTAACTATTTTTCCTTACACATCTTAATCATTCATAAATGTTTTTTTTAATAATAATAATAATAATAGTAATAATTTGTTTGATACAATGATGAGAATTAAGTAATAATTAAGTAATATTTAATATTACGAAGGATAATAAATAAAATGAAATAAAATTAATAAAAAATCTTAATGGTGTCATCTTTTTTTCTTTTTTTTTTGTTAGAAATGAAACGGAAAAATGAAGCTTGGATTTTTTTTTTCTTTTTATTACTTTGTCTTTATCTCTCTCTATCTCTCTCCTTGTCTCTTAGTCTTTTCCTTTTTTGTTATTCCCTGTCTTTTCTCTCTCCCTCTCTCTTCATCTGTCTTAGTCTTTTTTTTTTGTTTTTCCATTATCTCTCTCTCTCTTTTTCTTTCTTGGTCTTTTCCTGTTTTGTTCTTCCACTGTCTCTCTCTCTCTCTTTTTATATTTCTACTTTCCACTTCTCTCTCTTTCTCTCCTTTCGTTTTAGTCTTTTTTTCTTTCCCTTTCTCTAACTTTTTCTCCTTGTTAGTATTTTCTTTTTTTGTTTCTTCTCTAATTTTTTTCTCACTCTGTTTCTCTCTTTATACTTCTATTTTCTCCTTTTCTCTCTCTCTCTCTCTTTCTACATTCCTCTTCATTTGTTTTTCCCTTTTGGGTATTAAATAATTATAAACTTTTAGTATCGAATAAAAAAGAAAAAAATGATGGAATAAATATTTCAAAATGCTCTTAAAAAGTTACGACAAATATCGATCGATCCATCGTGACATAGCGTAAATTAATTCCAACGGAATTCTCTTTTTAAAAAAAACGCGGGAAAAAGCGGGGGAGGCGGGGGGGGGTAATAAAATTTCAGTTTTCCAGGAGGATAAAAAAAAATTATTTCTTTTATACATACGAATTTATATATATTTATATTTTCCTTTTTTAAAAGGTTGACATTTTTTCATCAAAATTTTTTCTCTCCTTTTTCATTAAAAAAAAAAAAAAATCTTTTGAAAAAAATTTTTTTTATTTTTTTTTACATTTAAATTTATTCTTTTATGCTTTTTCCACATCCCTCCCCTCCCTTTCACCCTCCTCCTCCTCCTCCTCCTCCTCCACAACTCTTAACTTTTTCTTTTTCATTTTTTTTCGTCAAAAAAAATTGTAAGCCAACAAGCTTTTTATCTTTTTTTTTTTTCAATACTTTTTATTATTATTATTATTACTCGTTTGTTACCGTTTTATTTACTTAATATCTGCACTTTTTTGTTCAGATTTATGTATATCTGTGGAAAAATTTAAATACTTAAAAATAATAATAATAATAATTTTTTTATTTAAAACCAACGACCGACGATGAAAAAGTAATAAAAAAAAATACAATTTAGACTAAGTAAATTTTTTTTTTTTTATAAGTAAGAAAATTAATAATAATGATAATAATATAAAAAAAGGAAAAAATAAAAAGAAAGCGTAAGAAAAGGAAGACGGAGAGGGAGGGGGAGGAGGAAAGTAAAAAGGAAGTAGAAGAAGAAGAAAAAAAAAATTAGACGCGATAAAATTTTTTTTTTTTTATTTTTTATTCGAAACGAAAAAAATTTTTTTTTTTTTTTGTTTTCCATTTAAATTCCTTTTTTTTTCCGCCATGCAAACGAGTCAAAACGAGAGAGTGAATTATTATTATATATACTAAATTTTAGTATTTTATTTTATAAAAAAAAAAAATTCGCATTTTCCAGTACGAAAAAAAAAAAAACATTTATAACGGATATAAAATTATTGGATTCGTTCGTTTTCCCGTTTCAACAAATACAAAAATGTATTTTTATTTATTTATTTATTTTTATTTTACAAATTACGACTCTTTTTTTTTTTTTTAAAAACCCATATTAATAATAATAATAATAATAATAATAATAATAACGATAATAAAATACATTAATTCAATAACAGCTGAAATGGGAGCAAAAAAAAGAAAAAATTTTTTTTTTCGTTCCTAAACAAAAAAAAATTTATTTTTTTTATATTTTTATTTTTTATTTTTTTTTTTTGGAAAAATTATGACGTCATAAAAACAACGCAACCGAGAAATAAAAAAAAAATTCTCATCACGAATTTTGGGCGGAAAAACTAAAAAAAAAAAAAAAAAAAGAAAATATTTGGAACTACTCCACGTGGCACAGAACGAGTTGACACATTAATTTTTTTTTTTAACTCGAACTGGAACTGGAAAAAAATTTTTTTTTTTTTCAAAAAAAATATAGATATGGCTAAACACGAGTTTATTTTAATCCCTTAAAATTTTTCAGAAGAAATTTTAAATTTATTAATTAATAAATAAATTATTTCCGGTTACGTAAAATTTCAACGACTAAAAAAAACGGCGGAAAATTTTCAAAGTTTTTTTTTTTTACCTTAATACTTTCCTGTCAATCGATATCAATTCTTTATTAAATAAAGTATTCATATTATTATTATTATTATTACGACGGTTTTGAAATGAGCGCGTTACGAGTAATTTTTTTTTTTAAGTCTGGAATGAATGATTCCATGAATGAATTAAATTTCAAAAAAAAAAATTAAAAAAAGTTCAATTTAAATAAAACGAATTTTGTTTTTGTTCGTTACGTAAGAATGTTCAAATTATTACCTAAAACGATAACGTAATTTATTACTCACTTAACGATACAGATGAATTTTCAAAAAAAAAAAAAAAATTTTAGGGAGCGGCAGTGGGGGAAAGGGGAGAGAATTAATATTACTTTTGTTAAAAAGTAATAAATTTTCATTTAAATCATATTCGTGACCTCAAACATCCAAAAATAAAATTTTAAAAGATAATCTAAAAAAACGTAGAAAAGAAAAGAAGGGAAAAAAAGTAACATTTATTACTTGAGTGGTAAAAAAAGGAGAAGGGGAGGGGAGGGGGTAAAGGGAGGGGAAAAAAGAAGAGTAATAAAAATAAATATATATATATATCAGAAAAGAATAAAAAGAAAAAAAGAAAAGAAAAGAATCGTAAAAAAAAAAAATGACGAAAAGGCAATTTTATGATTGAAAAAAAAAAAAAAAAGAAATGATGAGAAGAATAACGTGGAATGAGTGCAATGACCCGTAATCACGTTTTTTTTTAAATCGTCGTGGTATTAGAAAATGAAGTAAGTTATTTAAAAAAAAAAAAAAATTTTTGTAATCAATCGATGTATATCCGTTGGATTTTTTTTTGAAATTTTAATTTTACGGTTATTTAACTTTTTTTATCAAAATAAATTTTATGATTATGATATAATAATAAACCCTAAAGAAAATATAAAAAATTAAATTTTTACTGACGTCGCTACTGTCGCAAAAAAAGTAATAATAATAATAATGAGTATTAGGATGATGAAAATAAAAAAAAAAAAATTTTCGCCCGAGGCTTAAAAATAAATTTTATTTTATTTTTTTTTTTAATGAAAAGCAAACGGTTTATTTAAAAAAAAAAAAATTATATTACTTTTTCCGCTGAGTTTAACTTCCGGTTTACCAAAAAAAGAAAAACTTTTTTTTTCACAATTAAACCGCAGCAAATTTTTTTTTTTTTAAATAACAATTCATTTCATTGGAATAATTATTTTATTTCTTTCTCTTCTTTTTTAATTTATTACATTTAAAAATTTTTTAATTTTAAAATAACAACAACGACAATCGCAAAGATCGTTTGTTGGAATATTTTTTTTTTTTTTTTGTTAGTCTTAAGGCTAAAAAAAATTTTTTATTACCATTTTCCGTTTGTTTGTTATTTATAACTCCTGCTCTTGATGTTACTGTTTAATTTTTTTACCGAATCGTAATTTTTTTAAAAAAAAAATTACAATACGATTATCGATCGATCGATCGATTAATCGATCGCGCAAATTTAAAAAAAAAAAAAAATTTATTTAGCGTCATTTAACAATTTTTTTTTTTTCAATTCGCGCCAATTTTTTTTTTTTTTGCGTTCGAAATGTAAAAACGTTTAATAAAATTATTCGACTTTATTTAAAAATAATTTGTTAAGAATAAAAACTTAAGGACCGTATAAAGATAAAAGTTTAAGGACCGTATTAAGGATAAATAATAAACCATTCTGAAATGAATTGTTTTTTTTTCTTGTGTGTGTTTTAATGGCAACAAAAACAAATTAAAATATATTTAAATCCGAAAGATTTTTAACCGGAAAAATTATAACACAGAAATGAGAGAGAGTGAAAGAGACAAACAAACAAACAAACAAACGGATTAAAAAATTAAACAAACAAAAAGAAAAAATATAAATATAAAATGTACATGAATTTAATTTTCACAAACACAAAAGGATGGATGATTCGTCATTAAATGTAAATCCATAAAAAAATTAAAATAAAAATTTATTTAAGAAATAAATAATTAAAATGTTATTAAAAAAATAAAAAAGGAAATTAAAAAAAGAAAAAAAAAGGAATCTTTTGTGTTGAATCGAAATTTTTTTTTTATTAAAAAAAAAAAAAAAAAAAAAAAAAAAAACGTTTAATTTTATTGCTGTTTAAGTAAAAATTTTTTTTTTTTTTTTTAATTTAATTTTATTTTACTTTTACGATTTTTGTTAATTTTTTAAAATATACCCATATACTTTTATAAAAAAAGCATAAAACAGGGGCGTATTCAGCAGGAAAATTTAACGGTTTTCTTTTTTACATTTATATTTTTCTTATTAAAAAAAAAAAAAAAATTAGAGAGAAACAACAACGACAGCAACGGGAGATGAATTAGATTTTAAAATTAATACCGATATCGTCATTTAGATATTTTTATTATTATAAAAATGTCTTTTACGATAAGTTAAACGTATGCGTAACAGTATTTTTAACATTTTAAAACTTTAAATATACGTCAATTTTTATAAGAAAAATAAAAAAAATATTGTTTTAGCGAATGGTACGGTATTTAATAAGTTTTTTTTCTTTGTTTGTTTGTTTTTTATTAAAC
>NW_002987368.1:112833-114091 GCF_000006295.1 Pediculus humanus corporis
TCATTTAAAAATTCCATCCATTCGTTTGCTTATAAAGTTTTTGAAAATTTTAGAGAAATCTGTAGAAAATTCTAAAAAAAATCTGGAGAAATTCTAGAGAAAAATTGGGAGGATTTTTTAAGGGAATTCTGAAGAAATTCTGAGAAAATCTGTAAAATTCACGGAGAAGTTCGGAGAAAATTCTGGAAAAGTCTAGAGAAAATTTTGAAGAAGTCCGAAGAAAATTTTGAAGAAGTCCAGAGAAAAATCTGAAAAAATCTGGAGAAAATTCTGGAGAAGTCTGGAGAAAAATTATGAAAACTTTTAGGAAGAATTCTGAAGAAATCTGGAGAAAATTTTGAAGAAGTCTATTTAGAGAAAATTCCAGAGAAGTCTGGATAAATTGCTAGAAAAGTATGAAAAAAAGTCGTAAGAATTTCTATTGAAAAGTTTAGAAAATTGCTGGTAATTCCTAAAAAAATCATGAGAAAATTTTGGAGAAAACTGGAGAACTCCTGGAGAGGTCTGGAGATAATTCTGACAAAATTCTGAAGATTTTCTAGCAAAATTTAGAGAAACCTGAAAAAATTTCTGAAAAAGTTTAGCGAAATGCAGAAATTTAAGAAAAATCGGTAGAATTTCTAGAGAAAATTCGGAAAAATTTGAATAATTCTTGGAGAAGTCTGGAGAAAATTTGTTGTTCATTTGTCGACCTGAGAAATGATGATTTTTTTACAACTCCTGATTCCGGTTACTTTACAAACATCAGGAGATAGAAATTCGTTCTCATCGTATAAGATGAAAATTAAGAAAGACTAAAGAATTCATTTATGTTTATTTAATTATGGTGAAATCCATTTGATAGGGAATTATTCCTTAGGGATCATTCCCTGGAACGGCGAATTGTCGTTATTTCAAAACAATAACAATAATAATAATAATAAAAGACAACAACTCATTTTGTTTTTTATTCGAATGAATGGGGAAAAAAAAAAAGAAATTTCATAAATTTTTTAAATGATCAACATTTGGATTATTTAAAATGTCCGAACGTACGACCTGGAAAATTTTTTTTATATAACGCGAAATGATCCTTTTTTTTTTACATAACAAACATTTTCATTTATATTGTTTTTATTTTAGTTAATATTTCGGTCCTGTTATGTTACTTATTTTCGAGAAAAAAAAATTTTTTTAACGGATCGAATAATCTCAAAAGTATAAAACTTTTATCGATTCTTTGTCGATTTTTTTGTTGTTATTTGACTCTGACGATGCT
>NW_002987368.1:114193-115021 GCF_000006295.1 Pediculus humanus corporis
AAAAAAAAAATGTTTTTTTCTTAAATTTAATTTATACGCGTGATTAAAATTCGATGATTCGTTAGAAATATTATTATTATCATCATTATTATTAATATTATTATTTATGTCAACAAAAAAAAAGGAAAAACTTACCTTAATTTAAACTACAAATCAAAAATTTTTTTCTTTTTTTTTTTTCCTTGTAGTTTTAGTTTTTTCCGTAAAAAATTTATTATTATTCGGGAAAATAAAAATTTTTTTGTTTATTTTTCCCTTTTTTATCTTTTTTCTTGTCTTCAAAAGCTAAAACTCACAAAGGTAACAAAAAAAAGGAAAAAAAATTTTTTAAATTATTTATGTGATGACGACAAAAAATCACTGACACTAAGCAAAAAAAAAAAAAAAAACACGCGCGCGACGGTTAAAAAAAAAAAAGGAAATTAATTATTCAAAATTTTTTTGCTGCCGTTAATAAAAAAATGTTAAACAAATTCACGGATAAAAACAAACATGGCCGAATGAAAATTTAAATTTGGCGGTAAAATTTAAATAAATTTTTTTAAAATAATAAATATCCCGTCGGTTATTCATTTTTTTAATAACCGAAATGAATGCGTTTGATAAACTATCGAAAAACAAAAAAAATAAAAAATAAAAAAGTTTCCGATTCTCGGTCGTAAAAATTATTTTTCGTTTTCACGACAGCGCGAAATAAAAAAAAAAGAAAAAAACACGCGAGGAGTTTTCCAAACGTTTGCTAAAATTCAACTGACGCGAAAGTGAAAAAAAAATTTTTTACAAAAGCCACCAGTTGCTGCTGTTACTGCTTTTTGCTGTTGCGTTTTC
>NW_002987368.1:115726-129512 GCF_000006295.1 Pediculus humanus corporis
AAAAAAAAAATTTAAATTTCAAACGATTGATCTTTTGACATCAAAGGTAAATAAATTAAACGGATGAATGATTTTTATATGTTTTTCCTTATTCGAAAATAATTCCCTCCGTTTTTCCGTCTTCTCCAAACGTTTTTTCCCAAAATTTCACTTAATCAATACAAAATGACTTTTATCTGATGGAGTTTAAACGATTTGTAAAAGTCAATTAGGAAAAAAAATAAAAATAAAAAATTTTATTGGATAAAGTATTTCCGGAAAATTTTTCTCCTCGTTTCGTGCAATAAGGAACTATATACAAATTAAAATTTATTTATTTATATGTCGTTAATGAAATAAGGGTACATATTTTTTTTAATATATAAAATTACGAGAAATATGTGCGTGTGCTTGTGTGCGTGCGTGTGTTCGTGCGTGTGAAACGAAGTGAAATATTAATTTTATTCATCCTTCATTTTTTTTTCCTTCATTTTGTGTAAAAAATTTTCTTTTTCCAATTAATACAATAAAAAAATTAATTTTTTTTTCATTTTAAATTTGTTTCAGGTAAGAATATATTTTTTCAAATTATCTTAAGAAATAGAAATCTTGCCAAAAAAAAAGGAGAGGGGGAGGGAAGACGAGAGGGCGGGAGTACGACTTGAAAATTATTTTCCCGTCTAAAACGTCATCACAAAAGTTTTTATGAAAAAATTTTATTGTTGTACGAATACGAATTTAAATTGGAAAAAAATATTTTTGGCAAATGAAAAAAAAAAAAAACTTCTACAACTTGTTTTCACAAAAATTAAAAACTTTATACAAATTAATTAAAAAGAAAATTTTTGCCGGATATGATAAGGTAAAAAAAATTGTTATTATTATTATTTAATGAATAGTCACAAACATTTAACAAAATTATTTTTAAATATTGTTTCAACAAATCATCAAATTAATTGTTTAAAATTATATTTAATAATTTTCCAAGATTTCAGATTTTGTTCCAAATAATAAATCGAATCGTTTTACAATAATAATAATAATAATGATAATAGTTTTTTTTTAATCTGTTTATTACGAAGGAATAAAACTTATTAGTTAAAATGTTTCTTTTAGGAAAATATTATTTGAAAAGTATTAATTTTCTTTCTCTTTTTTTTTTTTTTTACTTATAAAGTTTCTAAAAGTTATTTTCCTGTCGTTTGTTGTATTTATGATATATATATTAATACGTGAAAACTTATTAAACTTTTATTTAAACAACAAAAGGGGGATAAATGATCTCTTTGTTTACATTTTATGAAAATTAAACTGATGTAAATAGCAGAAGACTCAAAATTTGAGGTGTAGTCGAGTTTTATAGATAAAGTGTTAAAATCTGTTTTCGTTAGATTTGTGGTTTTAGAACTATTTATGATTTTCTGATTGAGAAATGATGTTGACGTTATCTCGATAATGGCGCCAAAATCTCTACTTTGTGCTTCTACTCGTGGTGTATTATAATCCTGTTAGCTAGTAGGTGTTTAGGAGGACTTATCATACAATAAGCTAGACGGTTTCTATCTAATTCTTTAGTACAACTTGTACTAATGCAGTATAAACAATACAAACCCAAACACAAACACAATGTACAATAAGAGTAGAATTAGAAATCAATCGACTGATTCTAGACTATATCTGACTCTAATAGACCAAACTCACTAGACTAGAGTCCCTAGCTTTGGAGCCACTAATTACAAGTAAATCAATAGAAACAAATCATTAACTAATAATTTGTTAAAACTTGTTCCAATGTTTAATAGCTATAGTGTGTTTGTCTCTATTTCCCTTCCCCTCACTTAATGGAGAGATCGTGTCATTAGAATATTAAATAAATCATATAAATTTGCATCTTAAAGCTCAATGACAAGTGGTGGACAGAATTAGTTGTTGTCGGGAAACATAACACACATAACTTATTAAATTTTTTTTTGTGTTATAATTTGTAAATCATAACAAAACATGTTTTATTATTTTTTCTTTTGTGTCATAAATTTACGAATCATAATAAAATGTTTTTAATTTTGGAAAAGACGGTTTTGACATTTGAACATGATTGTATCGATGATGTCGAATCTGTCATTGTACGTCCATTTTTTTTTTTTTTTGTTCGAAAGCCAACAATGTTATCTCATTCATTGATAACAAATCATAATTTTTCTTTGTTTTTGTTTTTTATATGGAGATAAAAGATATGTAATCCTCTGAAAATTTCATAATTTAAAAAAAAAAAAAAAAATTTTTCATTCATCATTTTTTGTCTTTTTTTAATACATTCGATAAGATTTCTTAAAAGAAAAGTAATAAAAATTTTCATTTGCACATCACATTGTTTTATAAATTTCACTTTGACGTATTAATTAACAATTATTATTATTATTATTATTATTATTTGTTTCACTCTTCAAGACAAATTAACGATTCGAATTTAAATTTTTTTTCTTTAACATTTCACGTTGAAATATGATTTTCACTTTCGAATATGAAAAAAATTAAAAAAAATTGTTTATGTTTACATTTGAACTCTTTCCCTTTCTCTCTCTATCTCTCTCTCTCTTTCTCTTTCTCTGATAAGGCATAATTTAACCTTGAAAAAAAGGTTTTCACATCGATTATGTTTATGTATTTTTTTTAAAACGTCTCGTCTGTCATTGACCTAAAATAATAATAATTTTTTTTTTGTTCACATGATTTCGCTTTTTTTTTTCTTCTTCTTTCGCGTTTTAAATTTTACATAATTGTAATAGTATTCTAACAAATAAATGATGATAATGATGATGATGATGCTTAATAATAAATGACTTAAAATATTATTATTATTATTTTTTCAAGTGGAATTTAAAAAAATAATTTTTTTTTTTTTTGGAATCCTTTTTTAAAAAATGTTTTTAATAAAAAAAAAATTTTTTTTTATTAAAAAAAAAAAAAATTTAAAATTACCTTGCAACCACTCACGAACTCTTTAAAAGGCAAAAAAAGCAAAAAAAAAAAAAAAAAAACATTTTTACGTTATATATAATTAAATTATAATTTTAGTAATTAAAAAGGTAAAAAAAAAAAAAAAAAGGGAAAAAGAGAAAAAAAATTCAACGTTTTAAAATTTTTTAAAAATATTTTTCTCTTTTCCCCCCTCCCCCTCTTCCCTGCCTTCCCCCTTTTCCCTTCACTTCCTCCCCCGCAGCAACGTTTCGCTCCTTGAAATTTTTAATTTACGGGGCGGGGGGAGTATTAAATCGTAACATTAGGTAGCAGTAATAAAAAATATATTTTTTTTTTTAAATTAAAAATAAATAACTAAAAATCCCATAAATTTTTTGTTTTTTCCGCAATCATTATTATCAATAATTCTCATCGCGGTTTTATAAAAAATAATAATAATAATAAAATTAATAAATAAAAAAAAAACACAATTATTCATTACATATATTTATTTATTGATTGATTGATATATTTTTACAATATATTTATTTAAACTTTTTTTTTTTCATTTTTTGTAATGCGATGACATTAATAAAATTTAAACATTTTAAAACATTATCATTATTATCATTCTCTCTTTTTTTTTAGAATAATAAATTTTATTTATCGAATGATAAATAAATATTTTTTTTGTATTTCCCATTTATATTATTTCATTTTTCTTTTTTTTTTCCGGTACGACACATTTTAAACGTGCATTCGAGTAGTAATATTTACAAAAAGTTATTATTATTTTTAAAAAAAAAAAAAGACGTTTTAAATATAAAATTTAATTTTTTTTTTTTGTTTGATTTTTAAAATGCAGTCTCTCTCTTTAAATAAAACTATATGTGAAAAACGAAAACGTTTTTTCCTTTTTCGACAACTATACGCAGAACCGTATAAAAACGTTAATGACGTCATATTTCTAAATTTTCTTTTTCTCTTTTTCTTTCCTTTTCTTTTAAAATCGAAGATGAGGCTTGTGTTTTAATATATGCCTGCAAAAAAAATTAAATAAATAAATTTAATATTAATTAACGTACCAAATTCGTTACTTTTTTGCTTTTGTAAAACTTGTTACTTGTCTAGTTTTTCCCAAAATAACATAAGAGCTGCTC
Organism: Pediculus humanus corporis; assembly: GCF_000006295.1. Taxonomy (NCBI): domain Eukaryota; kingdom Metazoa; phylum Arthropoda; class Insecta; order Psocodea; family Pediculidae; genus Pediculus; species Pediculus humanus. Next base: position 119,824 of record NW_002987368.1, read on the forward strand.
TATCCAAGTGACGTTTCGTTCTTGATAATTCTATAACGTTAACCGCCCATTTACCAACGTTCGTATCCAATCGCATTTCGTCGTATTTTAAATGAAACGCGCAAACTGAAATCGAAATATATATAAAAAATTTTATTTTTTTTCTAAGATCGACGGAATGAAGAATATTTTGTTTCTTTATAACAATATGGCGTTTATCGTACTTTTGGCAAATATTTCAACCGGATTTCCATCCCAAGGCCAACCTTTGAACTGCCACGCTGGTCCCATGACGAAAACTGCTACCACTCTATCCCAGTCGGCATTTGTTAATTTTTGTGGGTTGTCGATAACTCTGTAAGGTACCGTTAGCACGCCATCTTTTCGCCTTTGTAATAAAACTTCATTGTCTCTTTTGGCACCGCTATTTTTTTTTTCTTCGGTGGTTATATATCTGAGGAGTGAAAATAAAATTAAGTAAATTGGGGGAAATTGTCGGAAAAATTGTCAAAAGAAAAATATTACCTTAAGTCTTGTAAAATATCTTTAGCGTTATACATGGTAATTAGACTAGTACTTGCTGCAGGAATGATTATTATGGGTGTTCTAGATACTTTTTTATTAGGGGTAGTGCTTGGACGAAGGGAGGGTGAGGGGGTTTGAACAACCGGTGGCATTGGAGTGGGAGCTTTTTTCGGCTGTGTTCCTTCAGTCACTGATTTCAACGTCATTCCGTGATATGTACCCATTGTATCGATTTGAAAGCCCTCAGTTTCTAAAAAATTCAAAATAAATGTGTTTAATAATTTATAACTAAATTACGTAGGATTTTCCTTTAGTTCTTGCCCGAAAAAAAAAATAAATTTCTCACCCTCTTTTTGACGAATAAATCGTTCTTGATCGTAACGATTATACACAGCCGGTTGAGGAGCCGGCCGAGCTGGCGTGGCTCTGGGTGTCACCATAGGAGCAGGAACAGGTGGTCTATGTCGGCCTTCTTCTCTGGCCTTGATTGATTGTAAAATGGCAAATATATTTTTCGCGAAAACCTAAATTTAAAAAAAAAAACAATTTAATTTTTATATCCACAGTCAAATATTTAATTTTAAATTTTTTTTTTTTTTACCTTTCCAGCGCTTTGAAGAATAGTAGTTCTTGTTCTCCATTGTCTTTCTCTCGAAACAATGTCTTTTGTTACATCAACATCGAAATCAAGCATTACTTTTAGATCAGAACCTAATCCGATGTCATCATTTCCTTTTATAGTTGTTCTTTTTTTGGCTAATCTTTTTGCTTTAATGGCAGCAATTTTTTCTACAGACATAGCCTCCGAAAGAGACCTGAAATTAAAGGTAGCAAAACATCAGTTTTTCTTATTATTAGATGAAATGATTATTTGTTACAGGTACAACGTTAAACTTACTTTATATTGTCAACAGTTACCGATGCTTCCTTAGGGGCATCTAATCTTGCAGCAAGTTGTTCTTTTACTTTTTGCACTTGTGTCTCCTCAAATCTTGGCTTTTTGGAAACTGATTCTAAACTTTCATCAGCCGTTCTTTTCACCTGAACAAAATAATATAAAATAGTTTATATTTAATTCACATGTAGAATATAAATTTTTATTAGGATTTGTTATTAAACAGTTATACCTGAGTGGGAATTTCCAAAGGAGCTGATTTATCAATACTCGCTGATGTTGAAGTTTCTCCATTGAGATAAGTTAAAAGATCTTTTCTATCTGGACGTCTTACAGCAGGAATTAACTCTGCCTGTTAAATATAAATAAATACATTTAAAAACTAATTTTACTTTTGTTTGAATATGAATAATTATTGCCAAATTTAAAATAATAATTTATTGCTTACAGCTGCTTGCCTAACATATACAGCATGAGTGAGTTGAACATTTTTTAATATGAATAAAAGGCACTCCAATGTGTAATACTCTTTTGGTGCACCATCTTTTCCAGATCTAAAATAAGAGGGTACATTAAAATCAATGTACTTGAGGTGATTTAAAACTTTAATTCATATTTTAATAACACTGAATATGAAATTCATAACAGGAAATAAGGTGTAAACAAACATTAGGGAACCATAAACTTAATGAGAGGGTAATTTGTTTCAATAAATTAATCAAAAAATAAATATTTACCCCCAGATCAGATAATTTGTTTTTACATTTTTAGGCCAAGAAAATTCACCGAATATAATTTGACCATCCCGTTCAATAATTTCTTTTTTATTAACATTATATTGTCTAAGAAGACTTAATGGATCCGCCATTTTTATGACTTTTCAGTTTGACCAACAATACAAATATTTAATACAAAAGCATATTTTATTTTTGAAAGGCGTAAACGTGCTCAATATGCTGGGATTAGTTGATGTACATGTTCAAATTTAAAAAAGTATGCAAAAATGAATATTGAGGTTAAAAAGCAATTTAATGATTGTAAATACTTTTTTCACTTTATTATTCTTGGTAAAACTTAGCAATATTATTTTTGTCTTAAATATTTTCACTTATGTCAACAACTTTATTATTGGTTAAACTAACAAGTAAAATTTATAGTTTGACCTTTTAAGGTCTATTTATTTCACCACAAAGCAAAATTAACAACAAAAATAAAAACATTATGATAAGTTAAAAGTGTTTGAATGGATGACAAAAAATTTTAAAGATTAATTTGTGTAACTTATTTTTATTTAAATATTGATTGTAATTTTACATATTATTTTATTAAGTATATAGTTTTAGATTAACTTCTTCTTGTTATGTTTCATTTTTATTCGATTGGTTTTTCTTGGTTTCTTCGATTAATTTCAATGTTTCTAAATGTTGTTTTTTGGCACGACTTTGTTTAAATGTTAACTTTTTATTCATTTTCGGTGAATTTGTTTTCAACTGACTTTTAATGGCTTGCATAATAGATACCTGTAATGGCAAAAATCCAAAGTAAATGAATACAGCTTTAATATCAAAAGAACTAACATAATTAGTATTTTTATACATTTTCAGCATGGCACAAAAATTTTAAAGTTTCGAATTAAATTCATAAAATTTAATGTTTCAAATTAAATATCATTAACTCACATTGTCTGGAATATGTACATTTCTTATATTTCTTGCTTGAACGTGCAACACTGGAAAATACTGACATTCTCCATCTGTATCAAACACTGCAGCATCACTTAAAACAATATTCATATACCTAAAATATAGGAAGGTATTGGAAATAAAAAAAAAGAAGTTTTCAAATGAAAAATTTTATTTTTACAAAATTTAATCTTACGCATCAACTTCAGTAATTTTCCCAGTAACGGACATTTCATTTCTTAAATCTATCGTCGTACAACGATTTTCTAAAGCTTTAACTAAACATAATAAACTATTTTGAAGTATAATATTTTCTTGTCTTGTAAACTGTAACGGAATATCATCAGCCATGATTAAATATAAATAAAAATAACTTTTTTGATATTTCAGTTTTGCCAACTTAAATTTGAATCGTAACGGAAAATTTATTCGAATTCCTTAAAGTAACAAATTTGAAAATAAATGTTTTAAGGTGAATTTTAAGAAATAATTTATTTTATTCGTATTAAAAAAATTTTTAAAGAGTTTTTTAAATGTTATACGGTAAATACTTTGTTTTTCATAAAAGTGTTGATATAAAAAAATTGTTTTTCCTGGTGAAAGTAATTTCTATTGAACAAAATACAAGAATTTGAACGCAGGTAACAAAATTATTAACCATTATTACATTTCAATTTTGAAATCTAACCTAAAAAATCTAAAAAAATAATTAATAATTATGTGTAAAAACTATTCATAGTTACAGAAATTATCATTAATTTATATAATACAAATCATAAAACAAAACAAAAAATATTGCCAGAGGAAGTAAACTCAAAAAAAAAAAAAAAAAATGAAGTATAGAAAAAAAAAAATCAATTTAAAATTTTATAATAAAAAAATTTATAATTTATTAAATTTTATTAAAAACAATAAAAAAAATATTTGCAAAAGAAAAGAAAAAAAAGAAACAATGACATAATAATGATGTCTTTATTTATTTTATAAATAATTTAACGATTATTAAAATTTTTATATAAATAAATGTCGCCTGTGTATAAAAAAAAATTATTGATTTGAGACCAGATTTTTCTTTTTATTAAATTACAATATTAAAATTATTTAAAATATTTATTCGTGTAACTTAAAACAATCAATTTTAACCAAATAACAGTTTTGAATTAGTATCCATAAAAAAAAAAAAAGAATTAAAAATTAGTAATTTTCACAAAAAATTTAAAAACAATTCAAAATAAATAATTTAATTTTTGATAAAAAAAAAAATTAAATAATAATAATAATACTGTACATAAAAATAATAATGGCCTCAATCAACAATAAAAAAAAAGAAAGAAAATTTGATTAATTAATTAAATTTATTTTATTTTTTATTTTTATTTACACAATTATTATTATTATTATTTACTTTATTTCGTACTTTCTTTCTTTCTCTCAAATATTTACAAAATTAAAAATAAATATTTATAATAAATAATAATAATAGTAATAATAATAATAATAATTTTAACTAAAATCCAAAAAAAATATTTTTCGATTCGCTATAGTTTTCCCTTTTTTTTTTTTCCTTCCCTGTACGTTTATGTATACTACTAATGACGTATTTTCCGATTTCTTTTCCGTATTAATAATAATAATAATAATTTACAAAAACGAACTGTAAAAAAATATTTTACCTGAAAAACAGAAAAAAAAAAATTTAATTAAAAAAAAATCGAAGCCATTTTTGATTTATATTAAAAATTTACGGGCAAACTCATTTACAAAATCATCATTTTATTGTCTTATCATCATTATTATTATTATCATTATTATTATTAAAACTAACATTTCTTTTTTTTTGTTCGTTCGAAAAATGATAAATTTCAAAAAAAAAAAAAAAAAAACGTGTTGAAAAACAAAAACAAAAACAACAACAACAATTTTGTTATCTTTACAAACATTGACAAAACAACCAACGAACGAACGAACGGTTTAATTAAATCTGATTGTGTTATTTATCTGCCCCGAACGTTGTCCTCTTTTAATTTTTTTTTTTTTTTTCTTTTTTTTTTCGAGATTGTTCCACAAAAAAAAAAGAAAAAAAAAGTTGGAATATCAAAGGAAATAATATTTCCGTTTGAATCGAATTACCGATGACCCATCGAACTTATGAAAGAATCATCGAAATTTTAAAACAATGATGATGATAATAATAATAATAATAATAAGAGGTTCTTTTCGCGAGTCGTTTTCACCACCGACTCGAAAAAAAAAATAAAAATTTTTTTTGAAATTTTCTTTCTTTTTTTTTTTTTTAAAAAAACTAAACCTTACCTCTATGCACAGGCGAGAACACGTTCGTTTAATTAACAATAACAATAACAATAATAATAATAGAAGTAGCAGTAGTAGTAGCAGTAGCAGTAATAGTAGTAATAGTGATAATGATAAAACGAAGAAATGAGGTAGAGAGAGAGAGAGAGAGAGAGAAAGAAGTTAAAAAAGAAAAAAAATGTACAATATGTCAATGATGATGTCGTCTCTCTTTTTCTCTCCTTTTTCAACCGAAAACCTCTTGCGATGCATATGTCATGTAAAGGAATCCATCTTTTTCTTTATGATCCTTATAAACTTCCGATAATGTTTTCGACAGGCTCAACATGGATCGATTGTTAACGAGTAGGTAAAAAGCTTGATTCGATCCTAATTTCATTCGATTCCTGAAAAAAAAAACAAAAAAAAAAAACAGAAAAATTATTATTATTATTATTATTATTATTTTACCAATGTAACAAACTCGAAACTATTAATTAACTTAATTAATTACTTCGGTTTGTTACATAATTTTACGCTACTTGATTTTACAATTACAGGGGGGGGGGGAAAATTATTTCATTATCACTCTTCTTATCGTGTCCTTATTCAAATTAAATTTTTCCCCCTCCCCCTCCCCCCGAGACAAACGTAATTATTATACACGATTTTTAGGAAAACTTCCATGGTTTGCGAAAAAAATTCGCAAAAAAAAAAAAAAAAAAAATTTAATCGAAATTTCTTTTTCTCCCCGACAGGATTCAAATCAGGTCTCGGGATACGTACAAATCATTCGAAAAGGATACCGGAAACCAACGTGGATAAAGGACATTCGAAAGGAAATAAGGAAACGATACCTGATTAACGAGACGAAACAAATTTAAACGGTAAGAAAAATTATATATACAACCTCTCCTTCTTAAATCTATACAACTAATATTATTATTATTATTATTATTATTATTATTATTATTACTATCGTGAAACGTTTTCATAGTTTTCCGATTTCGGGCACTTACGTGGGAATTTTAACCCAAAAAACCTTTGAATTCTTTTTTTTTTTTAATTTCCGGTGATTAATTAAAAATTACTGTAATACATTTCCTCATCATCATCATCATCATCATCATTATTATTATCATTATCATCATCGATCGATCGTCATCATCGACGTCATCTCGAGAATTGAGAATTTCAAACAAAATAATTTTTTAACGGTTAACATAATAACCGAATAAAAACGATGACGTCATGATTTTATTTTCTCTTGCTCCCTTTTACAGTTGTTTTCTTTTTCTTTTTTTTTGATGAAACGTACCTGATAATTGTGACAAACTGCGACATGGTTATTTCCTGTGGCACCAAAAATTTTGATTTTTCTAATTGCGGAAGATTTGATTCCTTGTGAAATCTATCAACGATTATCTGTTGGGAAATGAGAAAACAAAAAAAAATGAGAATGGAAAAAAAAAACGCGAAACGGGAAACAATGCTCTTTGAAAATAACAATAATAATAATAATAGTAATAGTTATTCGATGCGAAGCAATTAAAAAGAAATTTTTTTTTTTTTTTTTTTTTTTTGCGTCTTTGATGTTTTTGATGCGTAAAAGTCATCGAAGGAGAAAATTTTTCTCACTCCGATCAAAAACACAATCGTCGTCGTCGTCGTCGTCGACGTCATCATTATTATCATTATTATGATTATTATTATTACAACTATTTATTTTTTATTTCTCTCTCTCTCTCTCTGATACTCACAGGTACTTTCGTGGGGAATTTTTTTCTTATCGCATCCGCTTCTTCTTTTCTCGATGCTGAAAAATAAAAAGAAAAAAAATTAAATAAATAGACGATAAAATAAGCAAAAAAGAAAATTTTCGGGAGACTCGAATTCGGGTTTACATCACACCAAAAAATTTTCTCGATCGAATCCTTGTTCGTTTTAATTAATTAATAACGACGACAAACGTGTAATACACGTGCGTGTCGTCATCACGTGAATATAAAATTAAATTCATTGGGAAAAATAAACGATAAAGACGGAAAAAAAATTTTTTTTTTTTTCGCTCGAAAGAATCCAATCTTTGATCTATGTACAGACTAAAAGTCTTTTTCTGAACAAAAAAAACATATTCGAGCAGGTTCTTAGTAAAACAAATAATAATAATAATAATCATTTTTTGTAAATATTTCCACCGGTTTTTAAGAACGTTTTTTCTCAGGGAATCCCATAGAAATTCGGAACGAATGATTTTTTTTCTGGGCAAATTCCGACGAGTCAGAAAAAAAATTTGTCGCGAATTACAGCGACAATAACAATAATAATAATAATAATAATAATAATAATAATAATAATAATTGAATGTGAAACACGTTAACGTTTAAAACAACAACAACAACAAAAACAATAAAAAACAATAAAAAAAAAAAAAGGTTGAAGGAATCAATGTAAGAAATATCACATGTTTATTTCCATCCATTGTTATCAATTGTGTTGTATTGAAGAAATTTTTTTTTGTTTTTAAATTTGTCGTTGCGACAATCGCGTAACGGCGCCCTCATATCAAATATTAATTCATTACAAACCGGGTAAAAACACGTTTAGATAACAAGAAAAAAAAAAGCAATAATAAAACACAGGGGGCAATGATTTCAACGAGAAAAGGTTTAACGAACGCCGCGGAAAAAAAACTTTAAACCGTTAAAAATATCGGCAAAACGAAATTTTTACGACAAACGAAATCCAATCGCAACAAATAAGAGAAAAAATTTTTTATTTTCATTTTTTTTTTAAGTCGCCCCCTTCGATTTCAAAAAAAAGAATTTTTATCTCCCCAAAATTTTTTTACTCGTAACCTTAACCTTTTATTCAATCGCAACAAGAAAAAAAAAAAAAAAAAAAAAAAAAAAAACGGAAAACAACACAATAAGTTATTTATATGTAACAAGTCGATTTAAACAAATACGTTGTACGTCTCTCTCTCTCTCTCTCTCTCTCTCTCTCTCACTCTCTCTCTCACTCTCTTTCTCCCCCTTGTCAAACGCCAACAAAAGAATTTAAATCCATAGAAATTGAACGTGGTAGCAGTTTAAGAAAGAAATAGTAGTAGTAGTGGTAATAGTAGCACAATAGTAGGAGTAATACTAGTTTTATTATTATTATTATTATTATTTATACGAAGCAAACAAACGAATCGTAAAATTTTCCAATCTTATTTTTTACCCCCCCCCTCTCTCCCTCTCCCTTAATCGATCGATCGATGAAATCATTCTTTTTATTAATATTTAACTCGTTAAAAATTTTAGGTTTCGAACAAATTTAAAATATCCATTTTTATCATTATTATTATTATGGCAATCATTTTTGCTTACAAAAAAAAAAAAAGTTTTATTCAGTTTAGGCAACTTTAAAAAATTAAAAAAAAAGCTTACAAAGAAATTTTCCAAAAAAAGACAAAACTAAAAAATAAAAAAAATGGAGAAGGTTCACCCGAATAAAACTCCCTAAAAAAAAACAAAAAGGAAATTTATTAAATTTCTTTTTTTTCGGCCTTTTTGCGTGTGCGTGTGCGTTTGCGCCAAGGTTTTCGACCTAATTTAATTTACTTTAAAAATGAAAAAAAAAGAAAATTATCGTGGGTTTTAAATGACGACCATTTTTTTTTTTTTTTTCTAAAATGAACTTTAAACTATTTATTTACTTTTGTTTTTTAACCGCGTAGTACGTTTATATCGTTATTCGTCATTTTAAAAAAAAAAAAATCTTCCCATTATTTCGATTGTCTCCGATTTCGAAATTTCAAACGCGAAATTCTAAAAAAAAAAAAAAACAAGTAAATAAGTAGAGCGTTTAAAAAATTATTATTATTATTATTACGTCACCGGAAATATCGCGTATTTTCGTTCGTTTCTGCATCCACTGCAACCGGCCTTTTTTTTTTTTTTTTTTTTTAAAAAATCGTATAAATTATAAATGCACAACAACTTTTTGTTATTATTAATACGACAAAATTTTGTTTTTTTTTTTTTTTTTTATCAATAACGCTGATAATAATAGTAATAATAATAATAATAATAATAATAATAATAATTTTCGTAAACGATGTCAAAATACTCGTAACTCTTTTTAATTAGAAGTTCATTTACACCTATAACATAGAAACGCAGTGCAAATAGTTTTAATTTCGAAACGACGCAAAAGAATTTTCGTAATCATTTTCTTTTTTTAATTGCAATCAAAAGTTGTTATCTGAGATTTTTTTTTTTTTTCTTTTCCCCCATATCGTGAAAATTTAACAACAACAGGAAATAAAT
>NW_002987368.1:129567-152626 GCF_000006295.1 Pediculus humanus corporis
TCATAATAATAATAATAATAATAATAATAATAATAATGACAATAATGATAATAATTTAGAAAAATTTAAATGGAAAAAAAATTCCCGTACGCCCCCCAACCTAAAATTAATTTTAAATACCGGAAAAGAAATTTTTTTTTTTTTTTTTTTTTGGATTTAACCGCCGTTTTCCACAATACAAAAAATCGAAACAAATAAGAAAAGAGAGAGAGAGAGAGAGAGAGACTAGAATCTTATAGTAAGATTATAAGATTTTTAAAAAGAGATGGAAAATATAAAAAAAAAAATGGAAAAATTTTTTATGTATTGAGATTCGTCTCAATAAATAAATAGACAGACCTTGGGGGTAATCCGACCCTGATCCGTAATACCGTCGCAGTTTATAGGAGCCGATTTACGTGCGAGAAACCACGTTGTATCACCTAATATTCCCCTCCCCCCCTCTCTCTCTCTCTTTTTCTTCTGCTTCTTTTTTTTTCATTCTCGAGTTCGAGAAAAGAAAAAAAAAAAAAAACCATTCGAACAATGTCGCATCTGGCTAAATTTAATTAATTAATTTATTTATTTATTTAATTTTCATTTATAGTAATAGTCAAAATGTTTTTTGTTTCGTATCGTTTCGTTATTTTCGGGGGAAACCCCTCAACCCCCTCCCCTCGCGCCTCTTCTTCTTCATAATAATAATAATAGTTTATTTTTACTCAAATTAAAAAAAAAAAAATTACATTTAATTTCGATTTGGCCGAAGTTGTATTTAAACCAACATCTCAAAATTATTTTTAGCTCGATTCGAACAGCAGACGATTATTTAAGAAAAAAATTAACAATTTTTGCCTTACTTCTTTTTCGGGAAGAGGGGATCCAATCGACAGGTTTAACCCTTGGAGGTAAAAAAATTAATAAATATGGTTTCCATTTTTTCTTTCTTTACAAACCTACGTACTCGATAATAGTTTTTTGTTTTCTTTCCATTCCTTTTCCCTCGAGTGGCATAAATATTTAGACAAAGAGCAAGGAGTTAATTATATTGACGTATGTGAGTGACGGGGGGGGGGGGATCAAATAATGTCAAGAATGACTAAACACCGCACTCGATCGCACAATAAAAAAAAAAAGAAAAAATGAAAAACTTACAAACGGAAATCGGCGTTCCGAAACCAAAATCGAGAATCATATTTATTTTTAATCTAATAATAATAATAATAATAATAATAATAATAAATTTTTTTTGTTTTTTTCCCTCTTAATCTTCTTTTTCTTACAAAACTTGACCGTGAACTGAGTTTAAAATGGACGTTACGGAAAGTAACGAACGATTAAATAATAAATAATCAATAAACAATAAATATTTTTCAAAAATTTGATTTCATATTTACTTTAGATAGATTTTGTTGACCGAAAAGAGAAAGAGAAAGAGAGAGAGAGAGAGAGAGAGAGAGAAAAAAAAACAAAAAAAAAAAATCCCCCGACATCTTCATTGTCTCGAAATATTTTTACTGATTTGAGCACATTGACTTCATTTTTATAAGAATTATTATTATTATTATTATTATTATTATCATTTGATATATATATATATAAATACATACATAAAAATAAGACAGTAGAAATGATATACGAGAGAGAAAGAGAGACAGAGAGAGAGAGAGACGGAAAATGATGGAAACGTACAGAACTTTCGAAATGATTATTATTATTATTTTTTACTCGTTATTGTGTCCTATTTAAAACTTTTTTTTCTTTTTTCCATTTGAACATTATTACGCGAGATGAAAAAGAAACAAACGTCAAACATGGGTAAAAACAAACAAACAAACAAACAAACGAGAACAAACTTTGTTTTACGTGTATGTTAATAATACCGTAAACGTTTATTAAATTAAATGACAAACTTTTCTCTCTCTTTCTCTCTCTCTCGCACTCTCATCGAGGACATATTTCTTTTCCTTTTCGTCGTTGTCGTTATTTCATACGTCACGAGTAACATGTATGTAAATGAAAATGACCAATTAAAAAAAATTTTTTTTTTTCGCATGGTCAAAAATTACTTAAGTCCTACATATGCATTGCACACACGCACACGCACACGCACGCACGCACATCGCCATGAAATTTACCATTAAATCATCGTTTGTTATTCGTCGTAATGATGTCCTTCGCGGTCAAATTTTAAAGTTCGTTTGATACCCGTGAACAAATAAAAAAAAAAAAAAAAAAATTAATTCCAATTAAATTGACTGACTGACTTCTTTATGTCGCAATGTTAACAAAACTCGTTTTCTTCTTTTTTTTCTTTTTCGCCATTACTTTTTTTTTATTTAGAGAGAGAGAGAGAGAAAAAAAAAAGTCATTTTTCTAATCGTTAATTAGAAAACAATACTAATTATATAAATATTCATTATCATTATTAATATTTTTTTTTCTATGGTCCGAAAGTATGGTAGAAATTATAGAAGAAGAAGAAAAATTTCGTAATAGGAAGTCGTCAATTTATTTAAGAAGGGAGGGAGGCCATTAAAATTTTTTTTTTTAAATTTATTACATCGTTTACTGATAGTATGACGCTAATTCACATCCGTTAATGTGAATTTTTTTGCTAAAAAAAAATAAATAAGTAAATAAATGTATGTTTATGTATACATGTACGAGTCTTCATGTGCGTGCGTGTGCGTGTGCGTGCGTAAGTATAGGCCAAAGTGGAATTATTAGGAAAAAAAAAAAAAAAAAAAAAGATTTAAAAAATTTCCATTAATGTAAATCGAAGGTTATCAAGATTGAACGTATTAAAAAAAAAAAAAAAACCTTCTTCACGGTTTACGGCAAAAGCATACAAAAAATCCGGACGAAATTGCTAATTTGTTTTTTTTTAATTGGGGGGAGGGGAGGGGAAAAGGGGGAAACCCGAATTCTTTAGATTTACATATCCGTTAATTTTTTTTTTAAACACTCAATAATGAAATTATTTGAATATTAAAATAACAGTTTTTTAAAAAACTTTTTAAATTGAATAGAAAGAAGGAGAGCATCTAAAAATCTAACAAGTTAATTTTTTTTTTTTTTTTTTGATTTCATCTGTTAAAATCATTGATTAAGATGTTGATGATGATGATGATGATACATACATACAAACTCTCACTTTTCATCGATTATTTTTTTTTTTTTTTTATCTTTTTATTTATTACCTAAAAAACTAACACATTGAAAATGATGATATTTTCCTATTCTTATTATCTTACATCAAACAGTTCTTTTCACATCTCTCTCTCTCTTTCTCTTTTTTTTTGCCAAGTCGTATGAGGAAAAAAAACATGCATAAAATTTGAAATGTCATAGTGACTTTAAAAAAAATCACATTTTAAACATTTACCATTTTGTTCAATGATAAAAAATATGATGATGTTTAAAAAAAAATACATTCGAATAAGAAATTTTCTCTCTTTTTTTTTTTTTTTTGAAGTATTTTTATAAAGTGAAATCTCAAAAATCATCAACAAGCAAATTCAAGTCGATAAATTAAATTATGTAAATAAAAAATTACATTTTTTTTTTTTTTTTTTGATACATAATTATGTAACGAAAACAAATCACAAAAAATTTATTACTTATTCATCCGACTATGAAGACGAAAAGTAAAAATAAAATTTTAAAGCGAATTTACGATAATAAAAATTTAGTTGAGTGTGTATGTTTTGCCAAATAGTATCAATTCTATAAATAAACTTAAAGAAAAAAAAAAAAAAAAGTTTGGCCAATTCTCACAATTTTCTTGTTTTTTTTTTTAAAATGATTTCAATCGAATAATGGTAATTTTTTTTTCGAATGCGAATCTCTAACTGAATGACACTTGAATCTTTGTTATAAATGAAATCAATTCGTTTTAAATATTATAATTATACTTACAAAATGATTTATCTGCTTTATAAGTTTTCATTTTTTCTTCCAATGCTTCCCTTAAACTTTCCCTATTAACACTTTCGCATTTAGGCTCCTTTTCATCCTCTACATTGTTTACAATATCGTCATTTTCGTTCTTTTTATTATTATCATCATAATCATCATCATCATCATGTTTAATATGTGGTGAATTGTCCGTTTGAAAATTTTCCTTAACAGACGGTGCCATTATCAATACACATATGAGGATTACAAAGTTATCATGAGTTATACAATGTAACAATCACAATTTAATTTACAATGTGAAACATTTGCATGTGAAAAAAAGTTTTTTTTTTTTTTTAACGATTTCCTATTTAATTTATCTTAGACAAAAAAAAAAAAAAAAAAAATAAACGAAATAATATGTGGGAAAAAAAAACAGTCATAGAGAAACATTGTCACTAAGGATCTAACACGTGGTTCTTCTTTAATGGTATCGAAATGCGATAATTGTCGATAAAACGTTTTGTGATAATAATAATAATAATAATTTATACTTTATATCACAATTTATTAATTTCGTTTTCGCGCGATAAAATATATTTAGAATATATTAGAAAAAAAAAAAAAAAACAATTAACGGTTAGACTTTTAGTAAAAACATCGAATGCACTTTGAATTAATTTGATTCGTTTCAATATTTGGTTGTTTACTACGCTGCGTAAAACAAGGAAAACTATCACGTAATAGATTGTTGTGCCGTAATTAAACATAGCCGAAGGACTTTCTTTTTATATTATGATGATTTGCAAGGTTTTTATTGGTCGAACGCCAGTCCTCACCCAATCAGCATCGGATTGGTACCTTTTTTTTCAGTTTTCTCCTGCTTGTATAACAATTTTTCCTTTATGCGAATACTTCCGGAATTTTATTTATCTATGACTTATTTTTTTAATGAGAAACTAATTAATTAATTTCTACTCGTTTTAAACGAGATTTCACGATTGAAAACTTGGTTGGTTTTAAGTAGGGGAAATTTTATTTGGTTTTCTAAAAACTCTTTTATTATTTTATCTCCAGTTATCATAATTTTTTTTAATGGAGCTCATTTCCAAACTATGAAAAAAAAAAATGAAATTGAAAATGATGTATAAAAAAAATCTTAATAGAAAATGAAATTTTAAAAAACGCATTTAAAAAGTTTATTTATCAATCAATCAATCATTATTTTAGTAAAATAAATGGAGGGAATTACAATTTAACGACATTTTTCAAAAAATAACCGCCCTTAAACAAATTAAAAGTATTAAAAACTTGTTTTTTTTTTTTTTTTTTTTTCTAAAAGAATTTTCAAATAAATTGAAATGGCGGTAAAAATAATAATGGCGGGAAAAAAAAACTGGAAGACATTTTGAATTTGTTGTGAAGCAGACTACATTTTATTTAATTGAAAGGAAAGAAAAAAACAAATTTTATTATTATTCGTGATTATTTTTTTATTTTTTTTTTTTAATTAATTTTTATTTTATATTTTTTAATAATTTCTACATATAAATATTAAATAGATTTACAAAATATTAATAATAATAATAATTTAAAATTTTTATGTTATTTTTTATATATATTTAAAATAAAACAATTTTTTTTTAAATAAAAAAATTGTTAAAATGTTACAAGTTGAAGAAAAGTTAATGGTATGTTTAATTTATTTATATCCCACATAAAAAAAAAAAAAAATTTAACCTTTGATTTTGTTTTTGTTTTTTTTTTTTTTTTTATATATTTGAACTTGAAAGTTCATTATAACAAACATATCTTACAATAATATTATTATCATTAATAAACTTATAATTAATAATATAATGATTGATCGATAAATTTTAATGCAAAATTTTCTCGTTTTTGTCGTTTTTAAAAAAAAATTTTTTCAAATAACAAAAATTTAAAAAAATTATTCGTTTTTTATAATTTTTTTCATTTTTTTAAATTTAAAATGTTTTAAAGGAAAGTTTTTTTCCCTCATTCTATTCTAATGTTTTATTGTTAATATAATTATTATTATTTTTTGACTTTGCGGTTTTTGATTTCACACTTATTCAAAAAATCTCGAGTATTTGCAAAATCGGTATCATATTATTTCTCTTTTGTCGAATAGATTTTAATCGAATACAATATTACATTTGTATCTTTTAGTTCAATTACTTAAGCTGAATCGAATATATTACACAGATTTTATGTTGTTAACACAGTTATTATTAAAAACCTAATCATATGAAATGATTACTCACTTATAAATTTAATAAAAAATAATAATAATAATTTCCCTTTTGAAGTTATTATTTTAATTTATTGCAAACAGGATACATAATTTATTGATTATTATATTTATAAATATTTATGAAATCATTCAAACAAGTTGTATATGTGTAATTATTCATTTCGAATAATATTTATTTATTTTTTATTAAACTTTTTCTGCTTAATGATATAAACATACAAATAAATCGAAATGTAAAAAAAACTCGTAAAACATTCAGTTTACAATTATCCAATTTTATTGTTTTTCAAAATAATTTTTTTTAGTTGCTGTTGTTGTTTTCATTTTAAACAAAATTAATTATAATAAAAAATGCATGTGTATAACATTCTGAATTTCTTTTTTCTCTGTTGCAAGTAATAATAATAATAATAATAATAACAACTCTTCATTAGTCAGCTCGAGTATTGTTTTTTATTTTGTTTGCTGCTTTTATCGAATGTAAAAAGAAATTGACAAAAATTATCGCATGAATTAAATATATATTTAATCGAATGCTTAAAAGATTGTTGTAGACTAACAAATGACAATTTTTCATTCATTTCACATCATTTTTAGCTTAAAATTTAATAATTTTTCCTCACAGATGATAAAATAATTTGCATTGCATTTTCATTTTTAAAAAAAAAAAAAATTGTATTTAATTATGTTTATTTAAAATGATCAAAGGGTTTTCGTTTGAACTTAAATCACACACAAACACACATGAGTGGATAAAATGATGTAATAAAATGAAAAAAAAAAAAAAAAAATTGTTGATAAGACTTTAGTGTATAAACACGCGATCTAATTTGTTTCAGTCTAAAGTTTAAGGGCATCGTGTAAAATTGAATCTTTTAAAAGAAAAAATTTTATTTTATTGTTTTTTTTTTTTTTTTTTTGTCGTAAATAAGTTTTTTTTTTTTTTTTTTTATTTCCCTCGGGGGTTTTTATCATTATTATTATTATTAACGTACTTTTTTTTTTTTTTTTTTTTTTTAAAATTAAAACATGGAGTATTTTTTAAACAGAATGGTAAGATGTAAAAAAAAAAAAAAAAAAAATAAACATTGGAAAACTCGGTTTTGCCGCCATTTTTTTTTTTTTAATATTTTCCAACCAACCGTTTTATTTTTTTATTAAAATTTTTTTAAATTGTTTATTTATTTATTTATTTATGTTTATTTTTTAACGTATATATTTTTTTAATTTTAAATTATAAAAAAAAAAAAAAAAAATTCATTTAGAAAAACAAGAAAAAATGTTTTATTTTTTTTTTTATGTTTAGTTTAGTTAAGTTTAAGTTTTGTGTTTTGAACTGATACGAACGAACGATATAAATAGAAATTTAATTGATAGGAAATCATTATTATTATTATTACATAATTTATCTTAAAACTCATAAATAATAATAATAATGATAATGTTAAAGAGGAATAACATTCAAAAATAAAAAAAACAAAATTTGCTAATTGTTACGATTGTACGCGAGTTCGGTTAACAAACAAACAAACAACAATTATGCTTACATTATTTTTTTAAAATTGATTATGCTTAGTTAGATTATGTTTAATAATAATAATAATTATTATTATTATTAATAAATAAATTGTAGCTTTTTATTGTTTAAAACAAAAAAAAAAAAAATTAAAGCCGTGAACTCTCTTACACGTGAAAGAACGAAGTTAAAGGACAAATTTTTTATGTTTACTCTATTTCGCTTATGCGTGCGCGCGTGTCTGTGTGAATATTTTCTTTTTTTCATTCTCAATGAATGAATGAATGAATGAATGAATGAATTGTACAAACGCTTGAGATTTTGGGTTCATCCTTACACGCGTCATTAAAAAAAAAAATAAAAAATATGCGGGTAAATTAAAAAAAAAAAAAAAAAAAAAATGGTGATCCTTATCATTTTATCACCGCAATACGATTTTTTTTTTTTTATTACTTTAACAAGTTTACCAAAAGTTAAATAATAATAATAATAATAATAATATCAATGTCAAATTATACTTAGAATTTAAATTATTATTATTATTATTTAATAAACGTTTTTTGGATAATTATTGTTAGAACAAATGATAGAAAAATGAAAAATCTTCATATTCCATTCAACGCATAGTACATAATAATTTAATAACAATAGTAATAATAATAATAATTATTGTATTGCATTGTTTGTGTGTGAAAAAAATCATTATTGTTTTCCCTAACAAACAAACAAACTAATCAGTTTTTAATTTTATTATTTTCTGAACGATTAAAAACAAAAAAAAAAAATAATAATAATAATGAAAATTTGGAAATTTTCTGTTTATTTATTTTTATTATTTTTGAAATAATTACTATTGATTGATTGTGCGTACGTGTGTGTGTGCGCGTGTGGGTGTTTAATTTTCGACGCAAATTTATTATGGTCTAGTTATAGTTATAAATAAATCACAAAAACGATATTTAATTGAATGGAAAAAAAATTTTTTTTTTATTAACATTAATAAGACGAGAAACGTTTTATTGTAATACTTACGTTTATCGATTACGGTCGTCGACAAAGCGATTATTATTATTATTATTATTTGTTTCGTTTGCGGTTGTTATTGTTGTTTGTTTTTGATCTTCGCGTCGTGTTATTATCATTTTTTTTTTTAAATTTTTAAACCGTTTAATAATCATAAAATAATAAAAATCACGAATCCATAAGTACTTTCTCGGTTGTAAATTGTTGTTTTTCTATATTTTTTTCTTCTCTATCTCTCTCTCTCTCACTCTCACTCTCACTCACTCTCTCTCTCTCTCTCTTCTTCATTTAAAAAAAAAAAAAGTTTTAAATTTATGTAAATAACATAATAATAGTAGGTACGATTTGTAAAAGTTTTGCAAATTTTAAAAAAAAAATAAAAATTTTTTTAATTATTATTTTCGTTCTTAAAATGGTTCGTTAAAGTTCGTTTTTTTTCTTATTATTATTATTATTATCGATTACAGATGACGAAGATTTACGTCGCTCAATGAAAAAAAAAAAAAAAAAAAAATTAAATTTATTTTTTTTTATCGTCGTTAAAACTTTAAAACAAACGAACAAACAAACAAAATTTTTTTTTTTTAAATTTAATCTTTATTATAGTTACCTTACGTAAATTATCTCGCGATTTTTTTTTTTTTTTTTTGGTTTCCACGAAGGTAATTTGCCGAATATTTATTATTATTATTATTACTATATATCGGGAAATTTATTTTAAAAATTTACTTCGAATTTATATTATTACGAATCGTGGTTGGTTCAAAAAATTTTCGTAGAAAAAATGGAAAGGGTAACGAAAAAATCGGGGTAAAACTTGTCATTATGCATTTCATAACAAGTTTATACAAGAATTTTATATAATTTATCATAAGTTAAACGAAGGATGACGTGAATCACCCATTAAATCATTATTATTATTATTACTATTATTATTATAAATTTTTTCATGTTTCAAAGGTTCGATTTAATCATCAAGATTCTACCTGAAGTTCTTAAATTTTTTTTTTTTTTTAGTTTAGTTCTTCACAAAAAAAATTTTTATCCCAAAAGTATCGAAATCGTTTTTTCTTTTTTTTCTTACTTATTATTATTATTACTATCGGATTTATCGATTTGATATTTTTATTATTATTGTTATTGTTTGTTTAGTTTATTTTTTTGTATTGTTTTATTTATTAAGTGTTTAAAAAAAAAAAAATTAATTAATTATGGAAATAATAACTCAAAAAACTGGGCTTTTAATAAATTCTTATGTAAAAGATGCTTGTAGCATGACTGTAAGTTTTATTATTATTATTATTATTGTTATGTATGTATGTAAAATAATAGAATATATAAATGTAAAACAATTGTGTGAATGAATATTTTTAAAATATTATTTTTCACACGACGACGATGATTTTTTTTTTCTTTTTCTTTTTCTTTGTAACTAGCATTAAAAAGTGGTTTTAGAAATACTAATAATAATAATGATGATGATAGTTTGTTCGAAGACATGGGTTTAGAATTAATTATATTCCACGTGTAATTTATTTATTCAGGTAAAAGAACATAAACGGATGCCCTCGGGTGCACAAGAATTTAAAGAAAACGTTAAAAGAGATGCTAAAAATCAATTACAAAACGAATTGAAAAATTTAAGGGAAACAGTTTCGGAAGAGGAAAGGATAAATATTGAAAAACAACACGATGGATTTTCAAGACTTTTCGAAAGGTTTCTCGAAGAAGGTGGTCCATCGGTGGATTGGAATAAAATTGAAAAATTACCACCGGAAGCGGTGAGTAAAGCGATGATGATGATGATGAAATTTTTCTCTCTCTTTCTCTCCATGGGAAAATGATTTTCAATGTCTTATTTTTTTTTATTTTTAAATTTCCGATTAATTAAGTAATAATAAAAGAATTGACGAGAGGGTGGGGGTTCATTTTTTTCTAGATTATCAATCATCAAGATCTTCCAGAACCATCTTCGGATGAAATATGTCGTATGTTAAATAAATTAATAGTTGTTAAATTGAATGGAGGATTAGGGACTTCAATGGGTTGTCACGGACCCAAATCCGTCATTCCCGTCAGAAGCGATTTTACATTTTTAGATTTAACCGTACAACAAATTGAAGTAATTAAATTTTTGTTTGTTTGTTTGTTTTGATATGAAATGATGAAATTCCGGTTTTCATTTTTTTTTATTTATTATTATTTATTATTATTTCAGTATTTGAATAAAAAATACAACGTCGACGTCCCACTCGTACTCATGAATTCATTCAACACGGAAGAAGACACGGAAAAGATAATACAAAAATACAAACACTTTCGTCTCAAAATATACACTTTCAATCAGAGTTGTTACCCGCGAATAAATCGCGACACTCTCATGCCCATGCCGACGAGCATAAACGTGAAAAAAGATATAGACAAATGGTATCCTCCGGGTCACGGTGATTTTTACGAAAGTTTTCGAGATTCTGGTAATCTCGAAATGTTCATAAACGAAGGACGTCAATATTGTTTCATATCGAATGTTGATAATTTAGGCGCGACCATTGATTTAAAAATTTTGGCTCTCGTCATGCAAGAAAAAGAAAATTCACCGGAATTCGTGATGGAAGTCACGGACAAAACGCGAGCCGACGTTAAGGTACGTATAAAAATACTTTAAAAAGTATATGAGGTGAAGAGGAGGGGAGGGGAAAGGTTTTTTAAATTTTTTTTTTATTTGCGTTTTCAAGGGAGGTACTCTGACATTTTACGAAAACAAATTAAGACTATTAGAAATAGCTCAAGTGCCGGAAGAACACGTGGACGATTTCAAATCGATAAAGTCCTTTAAATTTTTCAACACGAACAATCTCTGGGTCAATTTGAAAGCAATGAAAAGAATATTGGAAGAGAAAACTCTCAACATGGAAGTCATTGTCAATCACAAACACCTCGAATCGGGTTACAACGTGATACAACTCGAAACGGCCGTGGGTGCCGCCATGAAATGTTTTAACGGTTGCGTCGGAGTCAACGTTCCGAGAAGCAGATTCCTTCCGGTTAAGAAAACATCCGATCTCATGTTGGTCATGAGTAATTTGTACAATTTAAAAAATGGATCCCTGAGCATGAGCCCGAAAAGAATGTTTCCGACTACGCCTTTGGTTAAATTAGGAGATCAACATTTTTCAAAGGTAAAAAGAGAATTATTTTTTTTCGTTCACTCACTCACTCATTCATTCATTCATTCATTCATTCGTTTCTTTCGTTTGTTTGTTTGTTTATACATCGCGGTTTTCAGGTAAAAGATTTTTTATCTCGTTTCGCAACCATACCGGATATCATAGAATTAGATCATTTGACCGTTTCGGGAGACGTCACGTTCGGACGTAATGTCACTCTTAAGGGAACCGTCATCATAATAGCCAATCACGGTGACAGAATAGATATACCCTCAGGAGCGTGTTTAGAAAATAAAATAGTTTCTGGAAATTTAAGAATATTGGATCATTAGTCGATTGCGGATATGCGCACACACAAAAAAAAAAAATTTCGTATTAGCATCACTACTTTTATTATTATTAATATTAATTTTTTTGTTTTTTTTTTTTTTTTTTTTTTTTCGAATTCGTGTGTACATATAAATTTGATAAATTTATTTATTATTATTATTATTAATGTTCAATGTCGATGACGCGTTTGATACGTACAGGCATACGCAATTATTAATCAGAAGTGGGAGAAGAAGGCATTTTTTTTGTTGTGTCACGTGCCTTACATTATCGTGTGTGAGATATTATAATGACTTTTGATTACAAAAAAAACAACGTTTTTAGTTTGTAGTTATAATTTATTATTATTATTATTTTGTAGTCGTTTATAAGAAAAAAAAAGAAAAGGAAAAGAAAAAAAAATATAAATATATATTTTGATAAAATTTTTAATTTGATTATTTATTTATTTACTTATAGAAAAAAATTATTAAAATTTTAACAAATCCCAAAAAACGTTCAACGGTTAAACAATATTATTATTATTATTAATATTATTATTATTATTATTTAATAAAAAAAAAACTTTTCAATGTGCCACGTAAACAATTCTTATTCAAATAAATTTTTTTTTTTATTTTTTTTTTATTTTCAAAAACTTTAATTTAATTAATAACGCGCGTGACGTCATTTTAAAATTTTTCCCCTTCCCCCCCCCTCAAAATTTTCATTAAAAAAAAAATAATTTTTCGCGTATAATAATAATAATAATAAAGAGTTAAATAAAAACAACAATAATAACAATATTATATTATTGTTATATTTTTTTCTCTTTTATTCCCGTAATTAACATTCATCAAAAAATTGTTTTCAATTCGTTTTAAAATAATAATAATAATAATAATAAGATTTATTATTATTATTATTATTATTATTCATTACAACGGCAAACAATACGTACGTATATTTTTTATATATAAATAAAATTTATTTAGTTAATTATAATATTCTTTCTTACTAATTATTATTTTAATTATTTTACTGAGATGAGAATCACGTGAACGAGACGAAAAATCGAAGGGGTGGGAGAGGGTAGGGAGGAAGGAGGGTAAAAAGGTTTTTATAATTTAAAATTATTATTATTATTATTATTTTTACATGAAAACTTTTTTTTTTTTTTGAATTTTCACTGTCAGTCAATTTTCGAAAAAAAAAAAAAAAAAAAATTTTTTTTAAAGTTTAAAAAAACAATTTTTTTTGAAATAAAATTTATGAACATTATTATTATTATTATTAAAAAATCATTTTGACTTTTTTTTATGATTATTATTATTGTTATTCGTCGTAAAGCGGTTTGGAAAGGGGGGTAGGGGGGGTACAAACAACTCGTAAACGTGTCTTTTTTTTTTTTAATGTATTGCGTACCTCATAATTCTTTTACCACGTTTTACCCTCTTGTTTTTTTTTTACCTAATAAAAAATATTTTTATTACCGTTAATAAATCTATAATAATAATAATAATAATAATAATAATAATAATAATAATAATAATAATAATAATAATAATAATAATAATTTAAATTTTATTAGTAGTACCGCCGCACGTTTGATTATTTATATTAAAACGAGAATGTAAACGTGTTGTTTTCGTCACCCAACATTTATTTATTTATTTATTAATAAAATAACTTTCGACTTATGGAAAATTGTAGAAAATGATTAGTTTCATGTCTACACGATAGAGCGCGTTAAATTAAATCGCATTTAAAAGAAAAAAAAATCTCTGGAGAAAAATTTTTAATAAAAATTGATGAAAATTCGAATCCGTCGTTATAATGACGTAAATATTATCATTATTATTATTATTATTACATACATAACGAACTCTCTTTTGACTTATTTTATTTAAAAGAAATTGATTGTAATTAATTAGTTGTTAATAAAAAAATAAATATTTGTTAACGAAAGAATTTAAATTGATGTTGGGGGATGCTGCGTCTTTATACTCGTTCCAGGAATCGAATCGATCTATTTTTTTTTGTTTAACGAAATAAACGTTATCAATAATCTTTGAAAATAATAATAATAATAATAATTTTTAATTGGATTAATATTATTATGATTTAAAAAAAAAAAAAAAATTTTTTTTGTAATCGTTTGGATTCGAGCACACGACAATTGAATCAAACGGGAAAATAAAAATTTTTTTTATCTATGAAATTTTAAACGTGATAATTAATACGTTCGTACGTTTCGAACGTTCGAACGTCGAAAATTCACCCGATACAAAAAAATGATGGATGCGAACGTATTATTAGAAAATGGATACTTTTTTTTCTTTTATCAAGAGTTAAAATTAAATTTTTTCATTATTGGTTTTTTTTTTTTGGGGGGAAGGGGTAAAGTGATTAAAAATATCAATAAATTTATTTATTGATTGATTGATTGATTTAATTCGTTGTGAAAATCATACATTTTTTTTTTCTAATTACACGAATTTTTTCTCAACGATGAATGATGATGATGAAAATAAAACAGAAAATATTACAAGATGGAGAAAAATCTTTTTTAGGGATTTTTTTTGCTTTTCGCATCCCTCGGGATATTTATCTTTATTGTATTATATTCTTTCTTTGTTATAATAATGTCTTACTTACCATTGAATTTTTTATTGAAATCCTTTCTCTCTCTCTCTCTCTTTGTACTGGATAATAATATCATTGCTGGAAATCTAAAATAAAAAAAAAAATCTTATTTGATTTTAAGGTTTTTTAGCGCCAAAATTTTCTCCAAAAAATTTAAATAAAAAATGGCATCCGTTGCTTTGCTACGTTTATTTTTTTAAAAAAAATGTTTTCTGGGCAACCTTTTATCCTTTTTAATTTTTGTTAAGGTTCAAAAGTTTCTTACTAATTTAACCTTTGAACTCATTTGAATTGTCATCGTTAAAACAGAATAATTCATTTATAATTTTTACAATGCAATACAAAAGCCAAAAGCAACAAAAAAAATTTTTTTTTTAATCTTTTGTTCTTATTAATACCCGGGGGGCTCGGGGGCGGAAGAAGGGGAAGGAGAAATGGGAGGTGGAAGGGGAGGAGGGAGGAGAAAAAAAAGTTTTCTAATTATTACGCTTTCATATGAAAAAAGAAAAAAATTCTATTGATTTATTTAATTTTTTTTTTTCCTCATTCATTTATCCCTTACTATTTTCCAGATTTCTCCTCCCTCTCTCATTTTTTCTCCAGGCTCTTTAAAAAACCTCCTTCTCTAGTTTTTATAACAAAACGAAATCGTCTTTTATTTTATTTTTTTTAAATGACATAATTTTAACTTTTTTTATCAAATCGAGGTCAAAAAAATTTTCACGGAGAAAAAAAATATGGAAAAAGTTTTTTTTTATGACGTCAAATTTTTTATTATCAAAAAAAAAAAAGAAAATTTTCATTCTGATAACAAAATTATTATTTCACTTCGAATTTTATTCCTCCGCCAAAAAAAAATTTAAATTATTATTACTATTAAAATATTGAGAAAAGTCTTGAGAAAAAAAAATAAAAAATCCGACGTGAGTGCGTGTTTCGTTCCGCTCTTTTCAATGTTTCTTTTTTTTTTGGAAAAATTCTGGAGAGAAAATTTTTGGAGAAAAAAATTAATTTTCCGTGAAATGTTATAATAAATTTAACATTTGAGCAAAATTTTTGGTTTTTATTTTTTTTTGTCTTTGTTTCACTTTTTTTTTTTTTTAACAAATTTAACCCAACGTCAAAATATATATATATACATACTTTTTCCATTTTCCAATTTTTCCAGACTTTCTCCAGCATCCTGTCCATTTCATTCGATCAAAAAAGGTTTATTTAAAATACATTTAATTGTATTTCACGTTAACGTTAAATTTCCCTTTTTTTAAAAGAAAAAAAATATTTTTACGCTACCTGATATGCCTTGAACACAAAGTATCATCATCATCATCACCATCATCATTATCATTATCATCGTCATCATCATTATCATCATCATCGTCATCATCATTATTATTATTAATATTATTATTGATGCGTTTAAAAAAAAAAAAAAATTAGGTCGCGTTACAAAAAAATATTTCCTGTTCGCATTCAAATTTTTTTTTGTGCGTGTGCGTGTGCGTGCTTATTTTATATATAAACGTTAAATAATTATATATCAAAGTGCAGTGGGTTATGACGTCATCATCATCATCATTATCATTGTTATTATTATTATGAAAATAACTATCGTTTTAGAAAAAGATTTAAAGTTTTTTAAACGCGCGACAAATCCTTTGTCATCATTCTTAAAGTTTTTTATTTTATTCAAGAATAATAATAATATTCATTTTAAATTTTTACTTGGATTTCACAAAGGAATGAAAATTCATCCGGAATCTCGATGGTGTCGTTATAAAAAAAAAAAATAGAAAACTTTTCCGAGAATTTTCCGGGGATCTTATTTGAAAATTTTCTCCTTTCAAATTTACGATTTTTTTTAAAAAGAATATCCCTTAAAAAAATCTTCTTTGAATTTCTTTCATGCGAATATTATTATCATTATTATAGTATAAAAATACTTAAAGCAAAAAAAATAAGGATATTATTTAAATAATAATAATAATAATAATGATAATAAAACCAACGAACGAGCGAATGAATGAATGAATGATTGAGTCGTATCATCGAAGTTTGATACGTCGCTGGAGAAAAAAAATTTTCTAATCGCTCGTTTTCTTTTCGTTATCAACTCCTGTCGAACTTTATCGACGAAAAATTGATAAATCCCTAAAATGGAAATGATAATAATAATAATAATAATAATAATAAAAATGACAATGATAATGATAAAATTTTAATTATCGTTTAAAAAAAAAAAACAAAAAAAAAAAATTAATTTTGTAAATCGGTTTATAAAAAGATAAAAAAAAAATTTTTATTATTATTATCATTTTTGTCTCTTTGTTGTCGATATTAAAAAACATAGGGTAGGGTAGGGGGTGACAAAGGTTCATTTTGAAAAAGGTTTAACAATTCGAACGGGAAAAGGAGGGGGAGGGGAAAAAAGGTTTTTCCTTTGTAACTTTGTAACAATAAAAAATTATATAAACCCGACCGTTCGATTATTTTTTTTTTTTTTTACGGTTTATAAATTTTTATTATTATTATTATTATTTCACGCGTGAGATATTTTTTGTTATTATATAACATGTTCGATCATCGTTTAACAATTTGTTATAAACAAAAAAAAAAAAATTTTTATGTTTAACGTACCCCGCCCCCGCCACGCCTCCCCGTGTATCCGAAACCGTATCCGGAAAAAAAAATTTTTTTATTTCCATCGAATCGATCGCGTTATCAGCACAGCAGGGCGTGAATGACTGGAAAATGAGTGATAAGATTAAAAAAAATTTTCCAGAAAACAAATTTTGGAAAAAAGATTAAAATTTAATTGATTTTTATTTTGCGGAGGAGGGGGAGGGAGTAGGGAGAGGGAGGAGAGGAGAGGGAAGAAAGTGTTTTTTTTTTTTTTTTTTTATTAAATTTCCTGGAAAAATTTCAAATTTTTTTCCTCCCCGGATTCTCCAAATTAATAATTTTTTTAAAAAAAGATCACGTGATTATCGATTTAATATAAAATTTACTTTTAAAAAAATTAACTATCACATTTCCAGTTATGTAAATAATAATAATAATAATACGTTAAAATGATGTTGTTATAAAACAATTTTATGATAATATTAACGTTCCAGCAAAAATTTTTTTCCCATTTTTCCAGGGATTTTAATTATGGAAATCGCATCATCGAGATCGTACTCATTATTTCAAGTATCCAATACGAATAATTACAATCGAAATTTTATTTATTTATCCAGAAAAGATTTTTTTTTCCAAGTTTTACCCTTTGATTGATTTTAAACGAGTTCACCCCCAGGGGAGATTTTTCGAAATGTCCTGGAATCGACTAGAATCAATTTTCCTTTTTTTTTTTCTTTCAATTAATTCTCATCGTTTCTCAATCAAATTTTTTTTTTACGTTTTTACCTTTTTCTCTCTTTCTTTTTACTTAAATCAGCAAAAAAATAAACGGATCGTATATGGAAAAAAACTTGACCTTGAAAATAGTAATAGTAATAATAATAATAATAATAATAATAATAATAATAATAATAATAATAATTCTAACAAAATTCTCGGACTTTTAACGCGATGTATGTATCACAAAACTCCGGATGTGAAAAAGATGATAAATCCTCGTTTCATTTATTGGCGTATCAACTAAGGAAGTTCTCAATAATCCCATTTTTTTTTTCTAACTTCTTTTCGTTTTTTTATTTTATTCTCGTTATAAAAAAAAATTATTATTATTATTGTTGTTTGTTTTGTACGAGTGTGATGTAAAAGAAATGAAAAAAAAAAGTATCGCGTGAAAAAGAAAAAAGTGATTAAAACAATATAAAACGCGTTATAAAAATTTTTTAACGATTGCATTTTTAACCGCCGTTAAATAGTTTATATATAATTAAAAAAACAAAGGCAGCTTGAATAGATTAATCGATTAATCGATCCATCAATCGATCGATTTTTTTTTCGAATAAATTAAATTTTTTTTTTATTCACATTATCGGAGTTCGTTATTATCGTTCGATAAAAATTTTTTTTTTTTTGTTTTACTGGAATTTTAACGATTCCAGTTATGGTATTATAAATTTTTTATTAAAATATACATTAGAAAATTATCATTATTATTATTATTATCATCATCGCGGTAAATTCTTTTTAACCAAAAACTTTTATTTGATTAAAAAAAAAAAATTTTTTTCTGGTTGAATTATTTAAAATAAAAAAAAAAAAAAAAACTTTGCGAGTTCGAATCAGTAATCAAATATTTACCTTCGAGGTATTTAATTTAAAAAAAAAAAAAAAGGATATATATTTTTTTAAAGAGAGAGAGAGAAAGAGAAAGAGAGCAGAAGGAAAAAGAAACAAGAATAAAAAAAAAATAACAAATCACGAATTTTTTTTCTTTTATTTTCTCCAAAATTAAATTAAAAAAAATTTTTTTTTATTTTTTTTGGAGAAAATCCGCCATATTGCTTTTCATAAATTATCATTTTTCTTTTTTTTTTTTAATTGATAAGTGATAATAATTAATTAGGGAAATTATCTATCATAAATACGTAAAACTTTTCTCGTGTTTTTCCAGCAATCATCAGACTTAATCGATAATTAATAGATAAATGTTATTGTTATTATTATTATTATTTGATAATTTAATAAAGTGAAAAATGAATTTGTCGTCCTCGTCGTCGTCGCCAACGTCGTCGTTTTATAAAAAAAAATCAATTAAATATTATATATATTGTTTATTAATAATATTATTAATCGATTTATCAACGTACGTTCACGCGTTCGAACAGAATTGTCCGCCTCTACAGCTTATAAACGGAAGAAGCAGGTACAGGTTTCGTGGTAGAAATGCACGTTTTAACTGTATGAGAGGTTTTCAATTGGTCGGAGCTAAATATGCGAGTTGCATGAATGGAAAATGGGATGCTGATTTACCCATATGCGTCAGTAAGTTTTTTATCTTTTTTAACAAAAAAAAATCCGTTCGCTCATTCGTTTGCTACACGACACACATCTTATTGACCAAAAAAAGCAGAAGAAAAAGTTTTCAAAAGGATGCTAAAATAAATATAATATTATCTAACTCTCGAGTGAATCGAAATGATAACTAAAAAAAAAAAAAAAAAACGACGACGATGTCGTCGTCGTCTCACTTTTGATTTGAATTTCCGGTTTCCTGAATAACAGATATATATACAATGATGATGTTGTGGCGCTTAATATTATTATTATTATTATTAAATTTTCTTAGAGTTTATTTAACGAAAATAAAATGGCGCACTTTTATATAATCTTATTGAAAAATATCATCATCACCGAAGATTTTCTTTTTTTTTGTTTTAAATATTCGTTCAAATTTTGATCGTTTTTATTTTAATCGCAATTTTTTCTTTTTTGAATTTTTATTTCTAGAAGAGAGAGAGAGAGATAGATAGAGAGAGATAGAAATGATTTATTTCCATCTCGTAATATAAAAACAAAACGAGACACACAAAATTTTTTTTTTTTCCTTTTATCATTTTTTATTCGGATTTCAGGCGGGAAAAAAATTGTTTTGGTTGTTTGTCGAATGTTTGTTTGTTTGTTAATGTGCGTTTGTTGTCGCCTACGTACGTGCGAACCTAAAAAAAATGAATATGCATTAAAAAAAATAAATAAATAAAAAATTTTTATTTAAAAATTATCATCATCATTGATTTAGTGTGACGTAATAGTTAAAAGCGGAAAGAGAAAAAATTTTTTTTTTCTCACTCATTTCCGTTAATTATTGATTTTATTTTTTGTAGTAATTAGTAAAAAGGAAAAATTGAATTACAACATCCACATGAAGTCAAAGTCTAGTCTATTTAATTAAAAAGCATCAATTAACTTTAGTTTTAGATAATTTAATTATTCTTTTAATTTTTTTTTTCTTTTTTCCCTCCCCCTCTCCTTTAGCCTCCCCCCGTAAAACTTTTAAGGGTTTAAAAACGCATTATTATTATTATTATTATTATTATTATATTTAATACGAGAGAGAGAGAAAAAAATATATATATTTACTTAACGGACGATAAGGGATTTAAAAGTTTTTTTTTTTGTTAATGAAATTGTTTTACCATCCGTTACAAATTTTTTAACACGTGTAAAAATAATTTTGCTTACGTAAAAACCTCCCCACGCCCCCCAAAAAAATTGCTAACGTAAAAACTTTATGTATAAAAACTTTATTCGTTGGATTAAAAAAATAAATTTAGATGAAGGATAGAGAGAAAGAGAGATTGGGGGGGAAAATAGAGAAAAAAAATGGCGGAAATGAAATATATCGAAAGAGATTTATTATTATTATTATTTATTTAGGAAGGGAGTGAAGGTCACGAACTCTTACTCACCTTTTATAATAATTGTTTTCCGTTTTTTTTTTTTTTTTTTTTTTTTAAGAATATGGATGCCGAGCTCCGAGTGCGACACACGTCAACGGACAATTTATAGAAAGTTACAGGGGAGCCGTTGTTAAAGTCATATGTAATCCAGGTTACAACCTCGTAGGATCCCCGAGCGTTTACTGCAACGGAATAAGATGGAACGAAACGTTTCCAGTATGTAAAGGTCAGATATTTAACGGAAAAAAACGTTAGTTAATCAATTAACAAAAAATAATAATAATGATGATAATGATGATGATTATTTTTTTAAAGTGTTCAATAAGACGCCGGAAAAATCGTGTGATTTCGAAAGTGAAGATATTTGCGGATGGAATCAAGATCCGATGCACGATTTCGATTGGAGAAGAAGGAAAAAAAATACGGATGATACAAATAATGATAACGATGACAACGGTAATGATAATGATAATGATGATAATGTTTTAAAAGAAACTTTTAATTGAAATAATTGAAACGGAAAAGGAAGAAGAAATGGGAAAATTTTTTTTCGCGTTTTTAAATAACGCGGGAAAATAAACAAATTTAAATGAAAATTACGACGAAATTTATTAAAATTTATTCTTAAATTTTTGTTTGTTTGTTTGTTTGTTTTTGTTTGTTAGGTTTTTACATGTACATGCCAAACATAAAAATGTGGAACGAAAACATAACGGCAAGACTTTACAGCCCCGTTTATCCTTCTAATTATTCAAACGGAACATATTTTAAATTTTCCTACATGATGAAAGGATCCGACACTGGTAACAACAACAACAAAATTTTTTTTTTTTTTAAATCCCTCCTTCCCTCCCCTTTCCCTTCCCCCTCCTCTTTCCTTCCTCCCCCCTCCCCGTTTGATACGAAATATCGAATCCCGTTTTTGTTTTTTTTTATTAAAATGAAATTCCGACTTCATTGCATTGAGTAAAATTAAAAAATAATTTTATCATTATTTTGTTATCAGATACCTTAAAAATTTACGTTAAACCTGAAAATGTCGAACTTTATAATTTGATACCGTCATTTTGGATGAGTGGAAAACAAGGAGAACATTGGAATGTTGGTTATTTCAACATAGAATATTCTACAATGCCTTTTCAGGTAAATCAAAAGAATAATAATAATAATATTTCACCTTTGATACCATTTTTATTACTTACAAAGAAAAAAAAATTAATTTATGATAATGATAATAAAAGATTTTCTATTGGAAAATGGAAGAGGGAGAGAAAATTTTTTTTTAAGAGTGATTCGGAGAAGAAAAAAAGAATTCTCACGTGCGATCTAAAAAAATAGTAAAAGTAACAAAAATTTATTATTAAAAATAATTTTTTTTATCACCTCCCATAAAATATAATAATAATAATAATGATAATAATAATAATAAATAAAAAATCGATTGTCAATTTTTTTTTTAGTTTTTCATATAAAAAAAATATTTTACTTTTTTTTTTTTTATTTTGCGTAAACTCTGCAATTTTTGGGTAAATTTTCTTTTTTTTTGTTAAGTCATGTCAGAAATAGAACCCCCTCTCCCTCCCCCTTCCTCCTACCCCTCAAAAAGGAAAATAATAAAAATTTTCTCTGATACGACGTGAATATTAACATGCGAATGATAAAAAGGATAGTTGGAGGAGTAATGCGGTAAAAATTTTTTTATTCTTTGATGTATTTTTTTTTGACATTTTGAACGTGAAGGAAAAAATCATAATAATAATAATAATAATAATAATAATAATAATAATAATAATAATAATAATAAACGTTTGTTCTTTGATAAATCAGTCGTACATAAAAATTTTATTTATTTATTTATTGATTTATTGATTTTTAAAGATAGTCATTG
>NW_002987368.1:152821-156082 GCF_000006295.1 Pediculus humanus corporis
TGATTTCTTATCGACAGGTAAGATATATATATTATTTATTTATTTTTTACATTTAAATAATAATAATAATAATATTATTATCATTATTTAAATTATTTAATACGTTGAAAGAAAAAAAAGTTTTATATTGTCGCGTTTTAGAAAAAACGACATTTTTTAAATTATTATTATTAATTCATGAATTTATTTATTTATTTTGTCCATTAATTGTGACGTCATTTTACAATAAATAATAATAATTATTATTATTATTTATTTTTAAAACGTTGAAATAATTACAAAAAAAAAATTTTTTTTCTAATTATAACATTTAAACTTTTTTCATGTGGTAAAAAAAAGAAATTTTTTTTTTTTTTTTAATTAAAAACTTATCGATAATAATAATAATAATCATTTATTTAAAATTGATGAATTTTTATTTATTATTATTATTATTATTATTAATCAATTAAAAAGTTTTATTATTTTTATTATTTTTTTGTCGATGAAAATTTAAAATGAAAATTAAGAAATATTTAAAATTGATTTAATTCGTTTATTTATTTATTTATTTTACTCGGAGAATAATAATAATAATGATAATGATAATAATGATAATAAATTTGGTAATTAATGAAACGTGTGAAATATTTCTTTTTGTTTTTGTTTTAATTAAAGTTTCACAATTCGATGAAGAATTTGAGGATTCGAATATTTTAACGTGTAAAAATCGATGCAATCAAACGTCGAATGATCTAGAAAACGAAAAATGTAGCTGTCAACAAAAATGCATACAAATGAAAAATTGTTGTATGGATTTTTTCGATTTGTGTCAGTTCAACGGTAAGTTTTCTTTTTTTTTTTTTACAAAAATTTATATTATTCCGTTCAAAAAAAAAAATTTTTTTTAATTAAAACAATTCAAACGTGAAATTTATATAAACTTTTCTTATCGAAATTTTTCAAATAAATAAATAATAAGTTATTAGGAAATTTAAAAATCCTTCGTTTTGTTTTTTCGGAATGATAAAAAATTAAATTTTCATTTCGTTGATTTGAAAATAAATTTAAATTATTAATTTAAATTTTTTTAACGTGTAGTTTCTAGTTCCACCACAACAGAATCCGAAAAAATTATTGGTTATTCCTATACTACTCCAACGCAAAAATTAACGGAAACGACAAAAACGCAAATTAAAAATAATTCGTCGGAATCAAAAAATGATGAAAATAACGAAATAGATCCTATAAAACCTGTTGCACCGCCATTGCCACCCAGGTTACCGCTACCACCGTCACCTCGGCCACCACCACCACCACCACCGCCATTGCCACCCCGATCGCCGACCATCGTCGTAAATAAAACGGAAGAAAAAATTTTTAAAACAACAAAAAATAGTCAAACGATAAAACCTACGACACCGAAATCGGGAAAAATTAACAGTAGCGTTATTTTAGAAAATGTTAATAATAATAATAATACAATTTGGAAAAAAAATATAACTTCGACAGCAGTAAAAACAACAACAGCAGTAACAAAAAAAATACAATTGACGATTCCAACGATTCGTCAACCCGTACCCGATGTTAAAGAAGTTTTAAAAAATAAAAATATTTCCGTGGTTGAAAATTCGACAGTGAAATCCATCGTCGTAACGAAAAAAATAACGAACTCGACGAAAAAATTATACAAACCGGAAATAAAATATTTCGGAAGGAAAAATTTAACGATGCAAACAACAAACGACAAAAACACAACGAAAACAACAAACGTAACTTTGGTGAAGACCAACGACGTCACGCCGATAAGAATATTTAAAAATCAAGGAGTGAGACCCCCACAACCGATCAATCCAAAACTATTGGAAAAACCTTCACTTCCGGTTATAACAAACGAATCACGATTTCCTAAGGGAAAACCAAAAGAATTTTTAGGTATGATGATATTTAATATTTACACGATTTTACAACTTGTTACAATTCAATTACAAAAAGAAAAATATTTATTTAAATTAAAATTTTTTTTTTTTTAAATTTATCGAAAAACGATGATAAAAAAAAATTTTCCCACGATGATAAAAAAAAAAAAATTTACGACCGTTATATTAATTAATTTACATTTAAATCAAAACAAAACAAAAATAAATATTCGTCCATTAAAAATTTAAATATCCGAAAACGAAAAATTTTCCGACTCTCTCATTGGTCGAAATTTTCTTTATACGTAATCCGAATTCCCATACGGAAATTAACGAGGATGATCGAACGAAAGGGTTAAAAAATCATACGTGTATTATATATATTGGATAAGGTTGTTTTGAAATTTAAGGTCATTGAACTTTTAAAGTTATAAAAATGGGGGGTGGGGAAAGAAAAAATAAATAATAAATATTTAATAACGGATTCGAAATCGTGTTTTACAATTTGTTTCACCATTTTCTTTTTTTTTTTTTAATCGATTTCGAAGGATTCGCGGGCGGGGGAAGGGGTGCGGGGGGTAAATTTATCGATTATTAATTGATCGATTTTTTTATTTAATCGGTTTAAGAATAATAATAATTTTTTTTGGGGACCGCGGCCGATTTATTCATTCATTTTTTTTCTTACGATTTATTAAACGATTTTTTTTATACGTATTTAAGTGATTTAAAGAAAATAATAATGATGATGATGATAATAATAAAAAAACAGGGGGGAAATTTTTTTTCCTGTTTTTCCTTAAGGCAAATTTTAAAAAAAATTAATTAATTTTTTTTTTTTTTCGTTACAGCTGGTAAAGAACCGCCGCAAGCGATAAAAATCGATGCGCATAAAGAAACAAGAGCAGGAACAATGAGGGGATTTTTAGAAATCGGCGGAATTTGTTGTGCACTTTTAATAATAATAATAATACTAACCGTCGTTTGGTATAAAAGAACGAAAACAAGAAAAACTGAAAGGGATAGCATGGTCGAAGATTCAGATGTGAGATTTTTAACATCAGATGAAGTTTTAGATTTTACACTTGCAAGACCTGCCGATGACGAACTTTAACCTTTTTTCCCCACACCCCAACAAAAATATAAAAATAATCATATTTCATTTAAATATTAATTAAATTTCTCCTCTCATCATCATCATCATCACCATCTATCAATCAATCAACGAAAAATTATTTATTTTCTGTAATAAAAAATTTTTTTTCTGTTTTAAAAAAAAATAATTTAAATATTTTATTTCATTGTTTTGTTTTTTTCTTATACTCACTCACGCACGCACACACGCACTCACGCACGCACACGC
>NW_002987368.1:156526-157980 GCF_000006295.1 Pediculus humanus corporis
AGTGGTAGTAGTAGTTTGAATAATAAAAAAGAAATCTAATCCCTCTGAAAATAATTTTTTTTTTTTTTTTTTTTTTAAAGTTAATTTAATTAATTACTTTAGAGAAAAAAAATTTTGTTTTTAAAACGAATGCAATAATAATAATGATAATAATTCGATAAAGTGATTTGTAAAAATTAATTTTACGATTGTATGAATTGGCACTTGTATCGCTTTTACATTTTACCCAATCATAATTAAATGAATGAATGAATTTTCTTTTTTTACAGAGCATAATATACGATATGGATGGTAATTCAACGTCATCAAACGAATATCAATCATTGGTTTGTATTCGATCAGGTACTTTAAGACAATAATAATAATACTAATGATAATAATGATAATTATATGCACGATTTATTTTTTTAAAAAGTTTTCCTTTTTTTTTATAAATTATCAAAAGAGGATAAAAACATTTTTTTTTTTTGTTTATAAAAATAAAAGGTCTTAATGTTTACAATTAAGTCGAAGGTAAACTTTTTTTGCTGTTGTTGTTGTTGTTTTTGTAGCAATAAATAATAAAGTTAACAATTTACTTAAAATATAATAATGATGATGATGATGATGATGTCGTTTGTTACCTTTAATACTTTTAAATAGTCGAATAAAGAAGGGAGGTAGGCAGGAGGGGAAAAAAAGTAGAAGAAGATAATTAAAAAAAATTACAAAGAAGTTGTCTTGTTTTAATAATAATAATAATAATAATGCTGGTAATTAGTGAATGAAAAAAAAATTTTTTTTTATTCGCACCCAGCAGAGGAAAAAAGTTTTTGCTGTTGGTTAAAAAAAAAAAATTAATTAAATTGATTTTTTTTAACTTTTTAAATAATAACGTTATTAATTAAAAAAAAAAAAAAGGTTCGACTGTGACGTAATAAAACGTGTTTGACATTTATTTATTGACTTATTTGTTTACGGACGACGCTGCGGTCATCCGACCAATCAGAAACGTGGATTTTTTTTTCCTCTTTCCTTTTTTAATAATAATTTAAAAAAACGTTTTTCTTCGGTTATAATTAAATTATTTAAAAAAAAAAAAAAAAATGTTTAAACTTTTTAATCCGGAAGAAAATTTTTTAAAAAAAAAAAGTACGGAAAAATTGATGTGAGGAAAAAAGATGGAGGGAGGGAAAGGAGTGGGGGTGATGGTGGCTGGAAATAACGAGTTAAGGGATGAAAAAAGTTTTTTTTTTTTATCTGCACCGGGAAAAACCCTGAAAATTTTTTTTATTTTTTTTCGCGGTCTTTATTTGAATTTTTCTTTAGGAAAAACTTTTACGATTTTTTTTCCACCTTTTTCCCTCTATTATTCCTTGGGATTAAATTCTTCCTCCTCCTCCTCCTCCTCTAAATAAAAATTAATAGTACAAAAACCTTGGCCGGAGTCGCACCAACTGGTACCGAATTTATTC
>NW_002987368.1:158641-171563 GCF_000006295.1 Pediculus humanus corporis
TTCCTTTTTTACTTTTTCAAGTTTTTTTCTTTTTTTAAATTTTAAAATTTTATTTTTCAGCAGAAAAAACGAGGGGGGGGGAGAGGGGTAAGGGAGAAATAATTAAACATTTTTAATTTCTAAATTAGAATAATTATTATAATTTTTTGTAAATAAGAGAAAGGAAAAAAAAAAAAAAATTTCACGAGATTTTTTTTTACACATTCCACGAATAAAAAATTATTTTTTAATTTACTGTTTAGCTTATGTCGTTAACGAAAAAAAAATTTCAAATTTTTTTTCCTGGTTAAAATTATTAATCGAATATTTTTTAATTATTATTATTATTATTATTATTATTATTATTAATTTTTTCGGTTTCACAAAAATTTAAAATTAATTTTAAAATAAAAATAAATAAAATTCCATGCATAAATTATTATAATTAATTAATTTTAAAGTTTTTTATTATTATTATTAAAAATTTTAATTAAGATAAAATAAAAAAGTGAAAAATTTCATTTCTTTTAATGAATTTGACGTTTTTCAAACGTAAAAAAAAATTTGTTGTAAATGTCATATAAAAAATTTTGCAAATATTGTAAAAAGAAAGAAAGAAAGAAAGAAAGAAAGAAAGAATGAATGAAAAATGATGAAAAGATTTGTGAGGAAAATTTTTTTTTAAGAAAAAGAAAATTTTTCTTTTTAATTACGTGTTTTCTTTTTTCATTTTATTTATTTTCACGTATGTTTTTAAATGTAATCGTCGCAAAAAATTTTTGTCTTTTTCTTTCCCGCCCCCCGTTCCCCTCCCCTTTTTATAAATTAATTTTTAAAATTAAACTTGTGACGCCATCTTGAAAAAAAGATTTATTTTTTTTGTATTAAATTAATCTTTTGTCATCCGACTTAATAAAGGAAAAAAAAGAAAACGAAAAAAAATGGCCGACGACGAAATCTTTTTCTTATAATAAAATCAAAAAAAAAAAAAAAATTATTATTATTATCATTATATATACATTATTAAATTTAAAAAGTAAATAATGTCATTTTAATATTAAAACCGGATTAAAAAAGGAAAGAATGAAAACAATAATAAAGTAGCGGGTGCGTAGACATTAAAAAATGGGAAAAGGAAGGAAGGAAGGAAAAATGAGCGAAAAGAGGCGAAGAAAATGGAAAACTCGTTTTACAAACTTACTTTTTCTATTTACACGTTTAAAATGCGCGTTTAATTTTATTTCGAAGGATGAGGAAAACATGAAGAAAATTGTGAGGAATATTAAAAAATTTTTGTAAATAAAAATATTTTATTATTTAATTTTATAATATCCGTCTGCGGATTTAAATCACGATTTAAACGTTTGCCATTTAATACGTTTTTCCCATACGCGCGTAAGACTAATCACATCATCATCATTATCATCA
This sequence comes from Pediculus humanus corporis, assembly GCF_000006295.1. Lineage (NCBI taxonomy): Eukaryota > Metazoa > Arthropoda > Insecta > Psocodea > Pediculidae > Pediculus > Pediculus humanus. The sequence goes on from NW_002987368.1 coordinate 160,049, forward strand.
TCATCATCATCATCATCATCAACATCATCAACACAATCATCATCATCATCAACACCAACATCATCAATACCAACATCATCAACACAATCATCATCGTTTTCATCATCATCATCATCATCATCATCATCATCCTTATTATCGTTATCATTATAATAACTTATATGCTATAAATTTAAAGCAGTAAAACACACAAAGAAACAAACAAACAAACATATCAAACCTTTTTGCATATTACCTTTTCTTTCCTTTCTTTTCTTTTCCATTCCTTTTTTAAAATAGAAAAAGGAAGTTTACAAAGGAAACAAATAACGACATGAAATATGTATACATTTCCGAACGTTGTTTTAATTAAAAGATAAAAAAAAAAATAAATTTTCTCGTGTTACCAACATATAAAAAAAAAAAAAAATTTCGATTACGTGTTATATCTTACATGTAATCACTTATCAACCTTTTTTTTTTCTTCCCCTTTTTTCATCTTAATTTCCTCCATTTTACTTTTTCGTTATTATTTTATCAAAAATATTTTCGGATAAAAAAAAAATAAAACGGAAATGATAATGATAATAATACTTTTTTCCCGGGTTAAATAATTCGATCGAAAAAAAAAAAAATATATTCTTTTACATAAAATATAACGATGAGGAAAAATACGTATAAAAATAAATTTTGTTGTTATTATTATTATTATTACGTATTTATAGCGCTATATAGTACTATAAATATACGTAAATATTTTTTATTTTAAAATTCTACTGGTTGAATAATAATAATAAATAAATAAATAAAGGATTTATCACTTGAAGTTGGAGAAGATTTAAAATTATTAAAATTTAAATCTTTAAATTTCACAAAATAGGATATGAATGAATAAATTTTCCCAAATCGGAAACGGAAATGATTGATTGATTGATTGATTTTCTTTAATTGTCCGATTAACTGATATTAAGAAAATGAAATGTATATTTGAAAAGGCGTAAATAAATTTCGGTACGATTACAATAAGTGATTTCGTATCATCAAATAAATAAATAAATAATTTACAAAAACCGGAAATGACGGAACAATACAAAAATCGGCGGTAAAAATTTTTTAAAATCAAAAAAAAAAACTTTGAGAAAAATAAAAAATCCAGAAAATGACGACGACGACGATGATTTGGATCGTCGTTGCGTGATTTTGAAAAAAAAAATTTTTTAAAAAAACGGAAACCGTACAGGAAATGACGTAGCGTGGACGTCACGTCACGGGAATTTACACACATTTACCCACGAAAAATGAAAACAACATATCAACATCCGCTTTTTCGTAAAAACCTGACCGATCAAAATGCATATGATGAATGAATTTATTATGACTTGCGACAAAAAAATGAAAATCAGGGAAATTTGTCGCGTAAATAACAAAAGAAAAAACCCTTCACGCGCGAGTGCGTGTGTGCGTGTGGTGCGCGTTCAGTAATAAAAACGTTAAAAAAAAAGATGAAGAATTTAAAATAAAATTGAAAAAGTTTTTTTGTTTTGAACAAATAAAAAAGTTTTCAACGTTTTCGAAATAAAATATTAATATGTATATATACAAAAGGAAAATTAAATTGTTTTCAACGTAATTTAAATATTATTATCATTTTAACATATCATTTCCGGTACGGAAATACATACATATATGTACATAAATAACAAATATTAAAATTTTTACTTTTTCATTTTATTTTAAAACTTGAATGCTTTTTTTTCTTTTATAATTTTTTTATATTATTATTATATACATTTCCGGTTCTTTGATTTAATATCATTATTATTATTATTATTTTAGTTAAAAAAAAATGGGAAATACAGAGAGTAACGTTACGAGTGGTGTAAAAAAACAAGCGGGAACATCCGAACAACCATTGTACAAATTAGTCGGTTTAAAAGGTACGTTTTTAATTATTATTATTATTATCATCATATGTATCGTTTTCGTATTGGAGGAAAAAATTTATTATTGTTATTATTATTATTATTTCAGGTGGAGGTCTTTTGGTCGACATGATGAAAAGAGCGACACAAACGAAACAATATGCTGAATTAGATCACGCGATCAAAACAAAAATTGAACCTTTTTTATATAACAAAGGAAAAGGAAGATTGATACCCATATCACAGTTGGTACTTTTAAGAAACTGCGAAAGATCTAGAACAAAATTGGTAAGAGAGAAAAAAAATACTCATTTCCGCTTTTTTTCCAAAAAAAAAAAAAAACTGGAGAAAATAAAAAAAATATTGGAAAAGTTTTTAAATTTTTAACTTATAATGATGAGAACGAGAATGATGATGATAAGAAAATTTTAGGATTAACAAAAAATAATAATAATAATAATAATAATAATAATAATAAATTTTTTTTTTCAGCTTCCGCTTCTTAAAAACATGGAAGATCCAGAATCTGAATTTGACATGGATCGTGATGGAAATCCTGGAGATTTTCAACCGGCTCCAGATGGCGTACAAGAAGGTAAAATGAATTAACTTTTTTCCTTTGAATTCTTTTCCTTTTTTTTTTCTTTTTGAAAAGTCTTATTTACAACAGGAAAACTTTTTTTCTTAAAAAATAAAATTATTATTATTATTATTATTATTATTATTATTATTATTATTATTATTATTATTGCACGTACAATAACGACGACAACGACAAAAACGTAAAAATTCGTTTTAACTCCATGAAAAAATTTTTTTAAATAATAATGATGATTTTTTTTTTTTATTAGATTTTCACGATTACAATAAAAAATATAGAGACGTTTGTTGGGATTTGAAAAAAAGGGGAGCCGTGGGAGAAACATGCCTTCACCTGTGCATGCTTAATGCCACGTCAATCCACGCGGATTTAGCTAAAAGATTATTAAAATTTTATCCGAAACTTATAAATGACATTTACATGTCGGACGAATATTACGGTAAGTTTAATTACTTTATTATCATTATTATTATTTATTTATTTATGTACTTTATTAAAAAACAACTTTTAGGTAAATTTCTAGAAATGTTCAGAAACCCCTTTATTAAACTTATAACTCTACGTAAAAATAAATAAATAATTTTTTTTTTACGTTACAATCGTAAAATTTTAATATAATCACATTATTATTATTATGTTCACTATTAAACACGACAAGGCTCTTATTTGTCGGGAGTTTCCTTAGGGACAAATACTCGAATTTCGGTGGTACTATTTATAATATTTTCTCTATAATCCTGGATGGTTTCTTCCTTTAGGTTCTTCAAAATTTTCTTTAAATTTCCTTTCATTGAATGTGGCATGGCTTCCAGTGCTGCTCCCACGATAGCCGGAATTGTTTCTGTTTTTATTATTATTATAATTATTATTTTAATTCAACGCGAGATTCCATGTTTGCCCTTGTAGGAGTTTTATTTCCAAAATTCTACCCGATTGCTTGCGAATAAATGTTTCGATATTAATTTTTGTTCTAGATTTTTCCAGGATATTCTCCAGTCTTATCCAGACTTTTCCAGTCTTCTCCAGAATTTTCTCCAGAATTCTCCAGTTTTCTCCAGGATATTTTTAGACTTCTCTAGGCTTATCCAGACTATTCTAGTTCTCCAGTTTTCTCCAGTTTTCTCCAGACTTCTCCAGAATTTTTTTCCAGACTTCTCCAGTTTTATCCAGAGAAACCTCCCTAATCTTCTACACAACCTTTCTAAACTTTTTTTCTAAACGTTTCCAATTTTATTTTCAATCTTTTCCAGATTTTCTCGGGACTTGTTATTATTATTATTATTACTCTCATCATCATTATTATTATTTTTATATCCATGGAACGAATTCTATTTATAATAGATTTTAAACTCACTCACCGCCGATCGTTTGTCAAAACCGTTACCAATATACCTCGGAGTATAAAAAGGCCTTAAATCTATTTTCAACAGGGAAACCCTCCCCCTGCCCTCCTCGTTTTTTTTATGTAACCGCCTGAGCATAATTAAATGGGAGAATAAAAAAAGATTACAAGAGCAAAATAAGAAGGTGAATTGTTGGGGGAGGAGAGGCGAAATGTTGGATTTTGTTCGTAAAAATTTAATTAATTTTTTAAAAAATAGTAATAATAATGATTTATGATTAGGTGAAAGCGTTCTTCACGTGGCAATAGTAAATGAAGATCCTGCCATGGTTAAATATTTACTCGATAGCGGTTCTAATTTTCACGAACGTTGTTTTGGAAATTTCATGTGTCCAGAAGATCAAAAAGCAACAAGAACGGATTCTCTCGATCATGAATATGTTAATTTATCAACGGAAACTAATTACGAAGGGTAAGTTAAAGACGTGGAAATAAAAAATTTTTCATATATTGCCGTGTATTTTTGAAGGGGGGGGTTTAAATTGCATTTTAGCCTCGACCCCTATCTTCGAAAGGGTACTAGTGGATCCTCTTACAGGTTTGTCTGTATTGCACGTTCCGAAACTAAATTTTCAAACCCTGGAATCGAACCCGCGACCTTCGACACGTGAAACTTTTTTGGGCGGACTACTTCCGCCTCTTCCGACTTACCCTGGCTACCCCAAACTCCCCCAAGGTATCCATGTCCAAGGTTAACCCCTAGCGGAAACTTAGCCAACGTGAGAAATCCAATCCCATAACCACACCTACCTAAAAACATCCTCTATACTCCGCCTTCGAGTAGGTGGATTACAGGAGTACACCACCCACTCCCGACCACGACGTGGAACCAGATTAAAAAATTTTTTTATTTTTAAAATCATTTAATAATAATTTAAAATGGCGATCGTTCCGACGTGAAAAAATATGTGCGATTGATAATAAATTAGTGAAAATTTGATTGATCGAAAAAAAAACATGGCGTGGGGAGAGGAAGGGGACGGGATTTTGATTTTAAATTTTGACCTTGACCTTGACCCACGTTAACAAAAAAAAAACATTTTAAAATATAAAACGTCGTGCATGCTTTTGTGAAAAAAAAAAATGTTTTATTTTTTTTTTAATTACGAAAAAATCAAGGGTTAAGCTTTTATTTAAAAAAAAAAAAAAAAGAAATTTTTTGCGTGATGATTTTTCAAAACGTGTTTTCCCTTAATTTAATTTTCCTTTTTTTATTTTCATGACAGCATTTTTCAATTGAAATCCGACAGGGAAAATTTCTATTTCGAATACACATACACACGCCAAACTTGATAATTTAAAAATTTTATTTTATTTTTTTTTTCATTTTCAAATTTAAATCGCACATCATTACCCAAAAAACGTTACTTTTAAATTTTAAAAAAGTTTCCTTTTTTAAACGACACAACTTTTCTCCTGCCACGGCAAAAAAACGAGACTTTTCTCCTACTACGACAAAAAAAAATGCGACAAATTTTTTTTAAACTTCAAAACTTAAAATTAAATTTTTTTTTTTCACTTTATCGTTTTATAAATATTACCAACCCCAATTACATGTTACAACAATGTTACCAAAACTTTTAACCCTTATTAATAAAAAATTTCATTCATATTAATCGTCGAATAAAAAATTAAAAAAACACGTTATTATAATTATTATCATATGTAATTATTTGATTTGCGGTTTTATTTTAATAATTAATTAATTAACTTCGTTTTAATTATTTCTTATCGTGATAATAATAATAATAACTTTAAATTATTAATTAATTAACTTTGTTAATATATCGACATGATGAAGTTATTTGCCAAAACAAATGTTTTTTTACTCTCCACCCTCTCCCTCCCCCTCCCCCGACAAAAAAAAAACAAAACAAAAAATTAATTAATGGATTATTTTTAAATATAATCAATCATCGATATATTGATATATCGATCGATCGATCTTAATTTTATTTTTTATTAAAAATTCATTTTAAAAAAAAATGGTTATTACAGATACGTTTATTGGGGAGAATATCCGTTAAGTTTTGCAGCTTGTTTGGGACAAGAAGAAAGTTATCGTTTGATGCTTGCCAAGGGTGCCAATCCCGATAATCAAGATACAAATGGCAACACTGTTTTACACATGCTCGTCATACATAATAAATTGGTAAAATGGGAATGAGAAAAATTAGGAAATTAAAAAAAAAAAAGGATTGGAAATGATTTGTTTTTTTTTCTTAGCCCATGTTTGACGTGGCTTATGAAGTTGGCGCCAATTTATCGTTAAAAAATGCAAAATGTCTAACGCCACTTACACTTGCGGCAAAATTAGCAAGAGTCGAACTTTTTTTTCATATTTTAAACATAGAAAGAGAAATTTATTGGCAAATAGGTAAATTAATGAATTTTTTCTTTTTTTTTTTTAAACATTCTAGAAGATTCCGATTTGGAAAATTTTTGTTGTTGTTGGTTTTCAGGGAGCATAACGTGTGCGGCATATCCGTTATCACAAATCGATACGATTGATATCGAAACCGGAAACATAAGTAAAAATTCAGCGTTAAATTTAGTCGTTTTCGGAGTGAGTTCATTTTATTTCCGGTTTAAAATTTTTTCCTCCTTTTTCATTTTTTTTTTCATTTTTCTTAAAATTTTTCAAATGAAATAGAAAAAAAAAAGAAAGGGGGGATTTTTTTTTTGTTAAGGGGGCGGCCTTTGGAAAAAAAAAAAAAAACAAATGACTTTTCTCAATGAATGTAAAAGCTTTTAAATTTCAAAAGGGGTTTTCATTTTCCAAGGTTTTCTTTTTTTTTTTTTTTTTTTCATTTTTATTTTTATTTTCCTTCTTTTTCTTCTTCCACTTTTTTTTCCTTTTTTCTTTTTCCACTTTTTTTTTTTTTTTTTTTGCGGCTGAGATTTCAAAAAAAAAAAAAAAAAAAAAAAAACGTGTTTGTTTACTACAAAAATTCGTTCGTTTAAAAAAAAAAAAAATCTTTTGAATTTTTTCCGTATTTATTTTTATTTTTCTACACCTTTTCTTATCACCCTTATCATCCCCTTCCCCCTCTTTCCCTCTTCCCCATACCCCCACCCCCTCTCTCTTTCTCTCTCTCTTTCATTCAGTTTTTTCGAATCCTTATTTCTTTTTTTGTTTTTTTTTTTCATTTTCCTGTTTTCTCCCTACCCTACACTTCTTTTCTTTCACTTTCTTTTCTTACCACTCTTTTATTATTATTATTATTATTATTATTATTATTATTATTAATATTATTCTTATTCTTTTTTTAAGGAAAAAGACGAACATTTAGAACTCATGGATGGAGTATTGGTAGATTTATTAGTCGCAAAATGGAACACCTACGTTAAATTCAGGTAAGAAAGAAAATTTTACATTTACTTTTCTTTTTGAAATCATAAACCGGAAATGAAATGAAGAGAGCGGAAAACGCAATTGATATTTTATTACCTTTTAAAAAACCACAGGTATTTTATCAGAATTTTAATAAATAAAAAAAATTATTATAGCGATAATAATGATAATAAATAGTTGCAATTTTTGTATAAAGGAATAAGAGAGTAAAAGGAAAGAAGGGAGAGAGGAGAGGGGGAACGTAACCGTAAAGAAATAATTTTTGTTTCCAAACGTTTACGTTTCAAGCAAAAAAAAAAGGGATACTTAAAAGTATTTTTACTTAAATGATAGAGTTAAAAAGAAAAAGAAAAAAAAAAGTTTTATTACTTTAAGCAAAAAAAAAAATAAATAAATTGTTCGTTTTCTAAAGTAGAAAACAATTCGAAACGTCATAAATAAAATTTACAATCGGAAACAAAAAAAAAGAAATTTTATTCAAAATGGCATCTCTTAAAACAAACAAAAATAAAAATTTTTTTCTTCTCAAAGTTTTCTTCGATTTCGGCCGAAATAGAAAAAAAAAAAAAATTTCCAATTTTTTATTATTTTATTTATTTATTTTATTTTATTTATTTTTTATTTTTTAGATTCTACAGGCAATTTATATCTTTTTTTTTCTATTTTCTTATCTCTGTTATCTGTTTTACACTTCGACCCGGTCCTCCGACAGGAACAACAACAACAACAAACGGTATCGTCGTTTTAAATAATAATAACAACAACATAACGTCCGTTGTTGATAATTCAAATAACGTTACCACCACCACCGCCACAACTACTGCCACGTCATATTCTTTTCCTGGTCACGTGATAGTGACGTCAGTAAAAAATTATTCTCATCAAATGACCACGACGACGACGAAATTTGAAAAGAACGAAAACAAAAAATATGATAAATTAATTTTATTTAAAAATTATTACGATGGACAAATTCAAAAGTAAGTTTTTTGTAACGGAATTTTTTTTTTTTTGAATTTTATTAAATTCCCGCCAAAATTTAAAAAACAACACGTGATTTCCTCTTAACGTTAAAAAAAACTTTCATCGAATTTCATTTAAAAAAAAAAAAAAAATGGCCGCCCTCTCTAAACGAAAAGATTATAATAACAACAATGATTTATTATTAAAAGTTTTTATTGTTACGATCACGTGACTTTTTTTTTTGTTTAAAGAAACGAAACGTCGTGGAAAAGTAAGAAAAATAATAATAATAATAATAATAAAAGCGAAGAATTATTATTAAATAAACAGTGGGAAAAGAAAAAAAAACGACAAATTCGAGAAAATTTTATTAATGACGATAATGATGGGGATGATGATGATGGGGATGGGGATGATAATAATAATAATAATAATAATAATTCAACAAAGGATGAGGTAAATAATTAATTTTTTTTTTTTAATCACGTTCGAACGTGTTTATATTTTATATATTTAATAATTTATTAAATTTATATGTTTCTCTTTTGTTTTTATTTCGTTAAAATTTAAAATTTAAATTTTTTTGTTTTGTTTTCTTTCTTTGTTTCTTTTTCCAGAAGTTAAACGGAGATGATGATGATGATAATGATGATAAAGAATGTAGACTTTTATCGTATGATAAATACGAAGATAAAATACGTATAATATCAGAATTAGCGATGGAAATCGGATCTGTTTTGTATTTGTTAGGAGCATTGAGAGAAGCTAAATTTTTAGGGATTCACATGTTTATTGAAAATTTGGTGAGTTTTTCTTATTGTTTTTGTTGTTGTTGTTGTTGTTGTTGTTGTCACGTTATAATTTTCCTCTGCTTGAAATCACAAAACAAAGAAAATTTACGCTTCGATTTTTTTGGTTTGTTTTTACACGCCCGTGAAAATTTATTTTATTTTTTTTTTTAAAGGATTTAATTTTGCTATAAATAATTGCAATTTATATTTATGTGCAAAGAAAAAGAGGGGGAGAGAGAGAGAGAGAGAGAATGATACTAATTTTTATAGTCTATATTTTATCGTAAATTTTTTTTTTTAAATAATTAACTCACGTTTTTTCGGGTAAAAAATAAAATTAAAAAATTTTTACGGCGCCATATTTTTCTCTCTCTTAATTTGTTTTACTTTAATGCCTGTTTAAGGTTTTACATCTTTTTTTTACACTCCCCCCGCCATCCCCTCGTCCCTTTTCTTTCCTACTTCCCATTTTTCTTCATTTCTTAAATTTTTTTTTTCGGGGGGGAAAAAAAAATTTTCGACGAGATAATTTTTCGTACGTATGTTATTTAACTAACCTTTTTTTTATTATCATTATTATCACTATTATTAATTTAAATATAAATTAGTCTAATTACACGTTTGTGTTTTAACATTATAATTTTGTGTGGGTAGAAGGAGGGAGGAATAGAGGGAGTGTGGGAAGGGGAAAATGAAAAATTTCTTTTAATAATCGCATAATTATTAATATTAAAAAAAAAAAATTATTACCTTTCGACGGCCATTTTGTTTTTTGTTTTTTTTTTTTTAAGGAAAATGTTTAAACTTTATTAATTTAATTTTTCACAGAAGAAAAGTTTTTTTTTTTTTTTTTTTAATTAATTAAGACATTTTCCACATTTTTTTTTTGACGACGGAAAATTTATTTAAAAAAAAAAAATTATTATTAAATTATACATTTTTTTTTTTTCCTTCTTCTTAATGACTATCAGAAGGCGGTGATGAGGAGGGGAGATGAGGAGGGGGATGAGTGGGTGGTGTGTGCGGAAGCGGAAAAAATTTAATAAAAATCATTTGTCAATTTTCCCAAAAAAAAAAAAAAAAATTTTGTAATTTATGATCAAAAATGTGTCGTTAATCGTTTTTAATATTTTAAAAGTATCATCATCATCATCATCATCATCATCATTAATATTATCATTATTATTATCGATGTGAATATGTATTACAGATGACAGCTCCGTCGAGAGTTTTATTTTTAGGTTCTTGTTGCATAATGCAATTCGTACCTTGGCTCAGGATCACGTGTAAAGAAGAAACGGAAGATATCGTTGCCGTTATCATTATGTTAACGACGGCTCCATATTTTTTATTTTTTTGCAGGTAAGTTTTTACGTATTGTCCTCACCCCCCTGCCCTCTTCCTCCCCTCGAAACAATCACTAGGGAGTGTGGGAAGGGGGAAATTAATCAATTTTAAAAAACGAAAAAAATTTTTTTTTATTACTCGCGTAATTCGAGATGGTAAATACGAGAGGAAGAAGGATAAAAAAGTGAAAAAAATAATTGACGTTGTTATGCGTATCGCACTTTTTTTTAAAATTTTTTTTTTCACGCTTTAAAAAAGAATAATAATAATGATGATGATGATAATAATAAATGATGATAAAAAGTGTCAGAATATCATGTTTTTTTTTTTTTTTTAAAGAAGAATATTATATAACTTTTGTCATTATTGTCAACAGTTTTGGTTGTATTTGACGACGCCATTTTTTTTTTTTTTCAATAGAATTTGTTCGGATATGACACGAACGGTTATTTTACTTTTTCATAAAAAAAAATGTCGAACGAACCGGAAATTACACACATTTCATAAAAAAAATATATATATATTTTTTTTTTTCATTCATTCAATCATTCATTCATTCAACGTCGACACCTGGATAACTTTAATTAAATAAAACGTGAACGGAAAGAGGGGGGAAAAAGAAAATGGCGGGAAAAATATACGAAAGGAAAAAATTTTTTTTTAAAATTTACGACTTCGTATATTAAATAATAATAATAATATTACCTTTTTATTATTATTATTATTATTATTATTATTATTATTATTATTATTATTATTATTATTATTATTATTATTATTATTATTATTATTATTATTATTATTATTATTATTATTATTATTATTATTATTATTATTATTATTATTATTATTATTATTATTATTATTATTATTATTATTATTATTATTATTATTATTATTATTATTATTATTATTATTATTATTATTATTATTATTATTATTATTATTATTATTATTATTATTATTATTATTATTATTATTATTATTATTATTATTATTATTATTATTATTATTATTATTATTATTATTATTATTATTATTATTATTATTATTATTATTATTATTATTATTATTATTATTATTATTATTATTATTATTATTATTATTATTATTATTATTATTATTATTATTATTATTATTATTATTATTATTATT
>NW_002987368.1:171583-174841 GCF_000006295.1 Pediculus humanus corporis
GAACTCCGTGAAATAAAAATGAAAAGTTTTAAAATAATAATGAGAAAAAAACGAAAAAGAAATAATGATAATAATAATGAAAAATGTTTTTTTTTCTTTCATTCTACGTCTTCTTCTTCTTCTTCCGCGTAAAAACAAAATAATAATAATAATAATAATAATAATAATGATAATATTAATTAAAGAAAACAAAAAAAAGAAAAATTTTTAAATGACGTTGTTATGTAATTTTATTTGCTTGTTTATAAATTTTTAAATAAATAAAAAAAATTTGTTTATGATTTCTTTCAACAACAGCAACAATAGTATAATAAAATCAAAATTGAAAAAGAAAAAAAAAAAATTTTCCCGGAGAAAATAGAAAGAAAGAATTAAATTGAAAGAAAGAAAGAAAGAAAAGTCAAAATCGTACATTGAAAATGAAACAGATGTAATGGTAATAAAAAAAAAAGAAAAAAATTATTTTAAGAAAAAAAAAAAGGAAAAAAAAGGAAATGACAATAATAAAATGAAAAAAAAGGAAAAAAGGAAAAACGAGAAGGACGAATTAAGGGAAGAAAAAAAAATAAATTTAATAAAAACAAAAAACAAATGAAAACAAAACGAATTTAACTATCGGTAAAAAAAAAAAACAAAAAAAACTTAAAATTGTTTATATAAATATTAACCGTAGCAAAAAAAAAAAAGTAAATAAATAAATAAATACGGTTGTATCATTTTTTGCTCTTTTTAAATTCAACACATATTTATTCCTTTTGTGAGGTTTTTTTTTTCTTTTATGTAAAACAAAAAAATTTTTTTAAACAAACAATAAAAAAAAAAAGAAATATTTATAAAATTTGCTACGGTTCAAAAAAAAAAAAAATTGCATTTAACCGTAATTAAAACGAAAGAAAAAAAATTTTTTTTTACTCGTGACCTTGAAAACGAAATTTGACCGTTATTTTATCCGGAAGAATAAATTTTTAAAAATTAATATTAATAATAATAATAATAATAATAATAATAATAATAATTTAAATTGATTAACAATCATCATCATCATCATCATCATTATCATCATTACCATCAACATCATCATCATCATAATGAGATAGGACGTGGAAAATTCTAGAAGAATATCCGGATCGTAAACCGGAAAAGGTGAAAACTGTGTGAACGTGGAAAATTTTAGAAAAATATCGGGATCGTAAACCGGAAAAGGTGAAAACTGTGTACGTGGAAAATTCTAGAGAAACGACCGGGTCGTGAATGGACCGGAAAAGGTTTTCCAGTAACTAAAGAGAGAGAGAAGAGAAGTCGATGAAAATATTTGTATTTATTATTTTTAAATACGAAAACAAAAAAAAATTTTACACATAAATCAAAAAACAATTTAATAAATCAAAATTCAAAATGGCGTCAAAAGTAGGAGGAGGAGTAAAAAATAATAACAAAGGAAATACAAAGGAAATTGATTTATAAAAAATTTTTTTTTCTATTTTTGTTTTTATTTGGAAACCTTTTAAATGTTGTCCCGATTTTAATTTTAAAAAAAAATAATAAATAAAAAAACGGACTAAATTAAAGGAAGATTTCAAAAGGAAGGAAGAAACAGAAAGAGAGAGAGAGAGAGAGAAAAGGGATATAAAGGAAAAAAATTTTTTCGAGTGTTTTCTTCGTAATAACAATAATAATAATAAAAAAGAATAAAAGGAAAGAAAAAAAAAGGTGAAAATCGTATTGATGAAATCGTAAAAAAAAATTACAATGGAATGAATGACTTTAAGAAAGGAAAATAATAAAAAAAAATCTTTGATTGGTCGTGATCAAGTCGTCGATGATAATAATGATAATGAAAATAATAATAATTTTTTTTGTCTCTCTTTCTAATAATTCGATGGAAAAAAAAAAAAAGTTATTTATTATCCACGTAAAAATTTTTTTTTTCTTTTCCGTTTTAAAATTTCATTATTATCACAAAAAAAAAAAGAAAAGAAAACAAAGGAAAGGAAAAAAAAATTTAATGAGCAAACATGGAAAATTCTCATTCTCTCTCTCTCTTTCTCTTATCTTTCCCTCTCACTCACTCTCATGTAAACGTACAAAAAAAAAAAAAAAAAAATTAAAGGAAAATTACAAGCGAAGCATAAAACTTTTATCATTATTATTATCGTTATTATTTTCTATTTTTTTTTCCAATTATTTTTTCTGATTGGTTGATCGTTCGGCCTTTGCAAAATAATAATAATAATAATGTAACGACGACGTAATAAAAGAAATTTTTTTAAAAATTTAATTCGTCTTTAAAATATTATTAATTTTTTTTTTTCGCTCGTCATTCATTTTCTTTTACATTTTTTTCCTCCCCTCCCCTCCTCCTCCTTCCCCACCCTTCTTTTGATTATTATTATTACCACTTACGTATTGGTAATTTTCTTAAAAATTAATTTTCATTTTTTGTGCGTGCATGCGTGTGCGTGCTTTTTTCCTGACCTTCCGACGACGGGTCGCTTTATTTAAAATAAAAAAAAAATATTATTATTATTATTATTATTATTATTAATAATAATATCAGAAAAATGAACGACCCCGTTTTTCTTTTTCTTTTTTTTTTAATAAAAAAAATTTTTTTTCTAATTTTTTTTTTTTTTTTTTTTACAAAGCCAAGTTTTTTATAACCATTTTTAAAAATTACGAGTTTAAAAAAACCTTCTGCTGTTGTTACTGTTGCTGTTGTTGTTTCTTTTGTTGTTCGAATTCCTTTTTTTTTGGTATAAATAAAAATTAAATAAGGAGAGGAATGATAATTTAAAAAAAAATAATAATAATAAAATTACATAACAAATCGTCAATTTATTTATTTTTTACTAACAAATAATTTATAATTTCATAATAATAATAATAATAATAATAATAATAATAATAATAATAATAATAATAATAATAATAATAATAATAATAATAATAATAATAATAATAATAATAATAATAATAATAATAATAATAATAATAATAATAATAATAATAATAATAATCAATAATAAACATTTATAATTTTTTCTAAATAAATAAATTCATTTATTATTAATATTATTATTAATTCAATTGAGGATGTGAAAAATAGAAAAGGAGATGATGATTTAATTAAACGTATTATGATTTCCTATTATTTCCTTTTATTTCCTTTTTTTACCTTTTTTCCTTTTATTATTATTATTATTATTATTAAATAAATGAATGAAAAATTTTTTAGAATTTATATAACAAAAAAAAAAA
>NW_002987368.1:174880-180276 GCF_000006295.1 Pediculus humanus corporis
GTAAGACAACAACAACAAATGTATCGATCGATCGATTATTGATTAGACTAATTGTTTTTCTGTTTGTTTGTTTGTTTTCCGATAAAAAAAAGCTTATTATATAATATTCCTTTCGTTTGATAATCCAAAAACTCCCGATGGAGTCGACGATTCTGGAACAAATCCAATGCAAAGCCCAGTTGAATCCATAATGGCAATGTTTTTAATGTCTCTGACAAATTTTGGAGAATATTACGGTGCATTCGAAAAGACTGAACACGAATTTGTTGCAAAGTTAATGTTTGTCGTTTACATGGCTATCGTTGCTATATTACTCGTTAACATGTTGATCGCCATGATGGGTAATACGTATCAAAAAATAGCAGAAACGAGAAACGAATGGCAAAGACAAGTACGTTGTTTAACGTTGATGAATGTCACAATAAGATAAAAACAAAAAAGGTTGTGTAATTTTTGTTTGTTTGTTTTGTTATTAACAGTGGGCAAGAATTGTTTTGGTTGTTGAAAGAGGTGTGAGTCCTCAAGAAAGGTTAAAAAAATTAATGCTTTATTCTCAGCCTATGTCTGACGGAAGAAGAGCATTAGTTTTACGATTGCATCAAACGGTAACTTTATTCTTTCCTTTCATTTAATTTATTTTTAAAAATTTTTAGGCGCGTTTAAAAATTTGTTTTTTGAGTTTATTTTTATATTGATTTAAATTTTTTTTTAGCCAGAAGACAAAGAAGAAATGAAAGAAATATTAGATATGAAAAGAATACACAATAGAACGGTTCAAAGGCGAAAAGCTAAAGAAAATAAAAATGTCACGTTTGCTGGTACCCCTAAAAATGGCATTAAAAATCGTTTGCTCGGTCCCGTTCCCCCATTAAAAAGCATACCGTCAAAACCTAAAATTTAATGATAAATAAATGAATAACGTCTTCCAAATTTTTTTGCTTTTTTTTTTTTTGAATTACAAATAAATTAATTATATTAAATAACAAACGACAAACAAAGTGTTCAAAGTTATTATTAAAAAACAAATTTTTTGCTCAATAAATAAATAATAATAATAATAATAATAATAATAATAATAATAATAATAATAATAATAATAATAATAACAATAAATAAATAAATAATAATTATTGATTTTTGTTTTACGGATTTTTTTTTATTTATTCATGACCTGAAAAATATTTTTAAATAAATCTTTTATTACGTCACTTCTGGTGTTACCTTTCCGAGACGCGGGGGGAGGGGTGATTTTATAAAACAAATTTTAATAAAATTTATCATTATTATTTTTTTTTTTGCCCCCCCCCTCTTCCAAATACGAACGAAAATAAAGTTTTAAAATTAAGAAAATAAATAAACGACATATTTTTGAAGAAAATAAATTTTTTTTTCTTTTTTGGGGGAGGGAGAGGGAGGAGGGCGAGATTTGAAAAATTTGAACTCGTTCGATTCATTCAAAAAAAAAAAAAAATTTATTTATAAAAGTTTTGTAATAATATCGAAATGTTTGCTGAGATTAAAAAAAAAAAAAAGTTTATTTAGGTCGACGTCAAAAAGTAAAATTTTATTATTTATATTATTATTATTATTTTCACTCATATTTACGACAATTCGTTTTTATGTTTGTCGGAACTTTTTCAACATTTATTCCAGGCAAGAATAAATGCCTGAATATCAGTGATGCTTCATGCCTGATAGATCGGTTCCGTCTTGTTATAATCTATGAAATCACAATAATTCATGTAAGTCTCACTGAAACCATATTATTTGATGGAAACGAGTTATTTCCTGTACTGGGCTCCAGTGACTGTAGAGTGTCCAGGAACAGGAAAAGTGAGATTCACAACCTTGTCGAGCTGACTCAGGTCGACAGTAGAACAAGTTTTTTATCTTTAGTTCAATCTTTATCTTGTTCTCATTTTGCTCTATTACACTTATGAATCAGTCATCATATAACATTTTCCTTAGAACTATTTTAATACTTAATTTTCCTACTATTTTCCTCCTTTCATAATTTTTTCTCATGCATTTTATCCTTATTTTATGCACAATCTACAAATTACAATTTTGTACCTATAAACTTAAATAATCTGAAGGCAGTTCAGAGTTTTTCTAATCTTAATTAAAATTTTACACTAAAAATATGAAAAAATTTGTTTAAATGTATCAGAAAAACATAAGATTCAAGGAGGTATAAAATAAAATAATATTTTAACAAAATTCCCGCTTAGAATAAAATGCAACAGTGGATTCCCGCTTAAAATATATGTAAATATTAGATTTCTGCTTAAGTAAAATGTAAACATTTAAATTCCCCCTTAAAATAAAATGTAAACAGTGGATTCCGCTTAAATCAGGTGTACGGAGATAATATAATTTTATATTCTTTTGATACCTTAAATTAATTAAATACGAGAATTTTTAATACTTTTAAACGCAAAATATGTTAAAATGTATCAGGCAAACATAAGAAAATGGAGGTGTACAAAGATTTATATCCCCCTGATATAAAAAATTTTTACGTTTTTTCGAGTTCCATTTTTTAAAAAAAAGAAGCTTATTATTATTACTATTACTACACTGCCGCATTTGATGAAGATTAAAATACACCGAATGTTTTTTTTTTTTTTTTTTTTTTGCAAAATTTTTCATTCCAGGTAAAAATATCGAAAAGATTTTTAATTTTTGTTTTTTTTTTTATACTATTATTATTATCATCATCATCATTATTAATATTATTGGAAGATTTCTTATTTCGATCGAAAATTTTTTCTTTTTCTTCTTTTTTTTTTTTCATTTATTCCGCGAAAATTAATTTAAAATTAATTAATTAACATTTACGTAGGAGGTTAAAAATATAATTATTACCTATTATAGAATTAATAATAATAATAATAACAACAACGTAATTTAAGTTCATTATTTTAGACGTTTTTTAACAAATTAATTTTTTTAAATGAAAAAAAATAAAATATAATATTAGAGAGAAAGAGACAGAGCAAAAGCGTGCGAGAAAGCAAGAGAGAGACAGATAGCAAGAGATGAAGAAAGAAAGCGAGAGAGAGAGGTTGAAAATTATAATCATATTAATCACATTTACACGCCGCCATTAACAAGTTAGTGTAAGTAAACAAAAATTGTTTTAGACTAAACTTGTGAAAAAAAAAAAAAATTAAATAATACCTATTTAATACTAATACTACTACTACTATTACTATTAATAATAATAATAATAATAATAATAATAATAAGAGTAAATTTTTTAAAAATTCGAAATCATCAAAGATCAAAGTATCAAGAACAGATAAAAAAAGAAAAAAATTTCGAAAAAAACAAATAAATAAATAAAACGTTTTTTTTTTTTTCAACGTGCGACATTTTTCCCTGTCGTCGTAATAATTAACTAATTATTTGACGCCATAAGACACAATGTATAACAAAAGTAGATTTTTTTTTTTGTTTTTAAAAAAAATAAAATAAAATTCGGTAAAATATTAGCGGATTTAAATAAATTATATACCTATGTATATATATATCAACATTTTCCATTTTCTAAAATTACACAGATATTAATAAAATTTACGTATTAATGAAAATATAAAATTAAAATCACATGGGAAAATGAAAAAACATTCGTGTGAAAGGTAAAGTAAAATTTCACAGTTCATTATTTAAATAATAATAATAATAATAATTTTCTCTCCATATGTGTCTCTCACATTTAATCAAAATCAAACTTGCGACATGTTGTCATTACTAAAAAAAAAAAAAAGGTATTTTGTTTTAAATAATAATAATAATAATAATAATAATAATAATAATAATAATAACGAAATGAAAATAAGTAAATTTAAAAAAATAAACGTAAATCTTTTTGAATGTTCGATGATAATCTTTTATCTCTTCATTGTTTTTTTTTTTTGATAAGGAAAACAAAACCCCAACGATTTTAAATATTTAACGCGAAATACTCGAGAGGAGGAAAACATACCTGATCCTTCAAGGTACATAAGAAAATAATAAAATTATTTCCATGATGCATTTCAACGTCGTTTGTATTAATAAATATTTAAATTAATTTTTTTTTTTTTTTATCTCAGAATATTCTAGATTTTTGCTTTAATCGATTTGAAAAGTAGGAAAAAAAAAGTAATAAACGAATTTTTTATTTTTTTTGTCTCCCAAAGGGGAGGGGGAGAGGGTGGTAATCAAGAGTTATATAAAAAGTAATTTAAATTATTAAAACAAGTAATATTATTATTATTGTTATTTTTTTTTAAAATCCCCATTCGTCTAAAAAAAAAAAAAACATGCAGCGAAAATTTGTTTAATTTTTATCGAAGTAATATTATTATTATTATTATTTTTTGTGGTAGTAATAATAATAATAATAATTTAATTAATTAATTTTTATCCAATTTTTTTATCTAGTTAAAAAAACAAACCATACGATATTAATTTTGATATGTTTTCCTTTTTTTTTTTTTTGATTAAAATTTTTCCAGTGATGATGATGATGATGATGATGATGATGATGATGATGATGATGACGATGATATTATTAGGTTAAAAGCATTAATTATGACATCGTTAAATTACGGTGTGATAAAAGAAGAAAGAAAAAAGAAAGAAAGAAAATTTTTTTTCCCCGGTAATAATAATAATTTTCGAATTTTTATTATTATTATTTTTATTAAAATATTTAAATAACAAATTTAATTTGCTTTTGTTTTATTTTAACTTTTTTAATAAAAATAAATTTATGTATAAAAAAAAAAAGCAGAAGACAAAGATGCACATTTTCACTTGGGAAAAGTTAAATAATAAATTTTTTTTTACAAAGGTTTAGCCGAACACGATTCAATAATTTCCGTTGTTGTTGTTGATACGTTATTCATAGGAAAAACTATTGTTGCACTTTCCCTAGAAGAACCTTCATCTCCACCCCCACTCCCACTCCCACCGCCATTACCATTACGTATAGCCAAATTAATTTTTATTTGACCTCTTGATACGTCCATTTGATTATTAGTTGTAGTTCTTTCATTATTTTCTTGCAATCTTTGTTTAAATCTTTTAAATGGTAAAAGTTGATAAAATTCGTGACGTATGTTTATGTTCATCCAACCGTAAACGATCGGATTCGATATGGCTGACGACATGGCGATGACGTGAACAATGGCTAAACCTATGTAAAGCCTTTCCGATGATGCTCTTAGACTCGTAGTGTCTGCAATACCAAAATAACCATCGAGATCTGCAAGAAGTGAAAAACAACCCAAAGGTACCCAACTCACGACGAATATGATAACAATACCTGAAACAAACAAAAAACAAACAATTTATTTTAACACAAATTAAATTTTATTGTTATTGTTGTTATCGTCTTCGTCTGC
>NW_002987368.1:180296-225789 GCF_000006295.1 Pediculus humanus corporis
TCCGGTTTATAATTTTCTTTTTTTTTTTAAAGTTAAAAAAAATCCAACACGAAACATTTTTAAACTTTTTATAAGTTCTACGAAAAAAAAGAAAACAAAGAAATTAGTTTTTAACTTTAACTAACTAAACTAACAGTTAATAACATTAATACTAATTCGTTTGTTTTCTTTTGTTTGTTATAACAAGCACCAGTTGGTTGTGATAAGTTTTTCACGGTCACCACGATAAATCATTTTCCAGGTTTCCAGTGTTTTTTTTTTTATTTCTTTTCTCATTTTTGGTTTTGCACAAAGTTTTTTTTTTTTGTTGTAATAATAATAATGATAATATGATATTGTGGTTTTTTTAATTTTAAACTTATTGTTTACGACAGTTTTTGATGTTGTTTTTAACGTCGGGAAAAAAAAATTTTTTAATATCCTTTTGTTAGTTAAAATAAAAAATTATTATTATTATTATCGTTACTACTTTATAAATGCACGAAGGTAAAGTTTTAACTAAGACTAATCAAGTCTTATTTATTTCGTGTTTTTATCAAAATTTTCAAAACGATTTGTGACGTAAGAGAGGAGTCGAAAAAGAAAAAGACTAAAATAAAAACAAATAAATAAATAATTACGAAAACGATAATGACTGTGATGACGTCACAAAAGAAAAACTCAAAAAATAATAATTGAAATTATTATTATGTAAAAAGGATAAGAGTTTTTATTATTGTTTTTTCAAGAGTCACTACCGTGATGACGTAATCAACTTAAACATTTTTTTTCGATTGTTTCTGAACGCGCACAAACTACCCAAATGAAATTTAAGAAGTTTTTTTTTTTTAAACGGAAACATATGCATTTAATACCTCTTTGGTTTTATAGTTGCCTGTGAATACTTATTTTATATAATTTTTTTTCTTTCTGTCTTCTTCTTTTCGTTTTATTTGTTTAAAAAAAATTTATAATCAATGAAAATGCTAATGATAAAAAGTAAAAAAAGAAAAAATCAAAGTGGTAGAAATTTTAAAATCTCGACGGCATAGTGAATTTTCATTCGAGGAACCAAAAAAAAAAAAAAAATTAATTAATTAATCTTACGGGAATTTCATTAAAAAAAAACTGGACCGAAAAAATAATTTTGCCTTTTCTTTTTTTCCTTTTTTTTTATCTTTTAATAATAATAATAATAATAATAATCTTTTGACACGGGTTAAAAATTTTAATAATAATAATAATACTATTAAAAATAAACCGAAATCCGTCTGAAAAAAAAAAAATTTACACTCACGCAGTCACACACACACACACACCCACGTAATTATTAAATTTTTTTTTTTTTTTTGTGGCAAATGAAAATTTAATTTTTTATTCCTTTTTTTTCTCTTATGAATTTTATTATTTCCGTTTCCCATAAATAAACTTAAATTATAGATTCATATATTTTTTTAAAATTTAATTTTAATAAAAAAAAAATCTTAAAAAAGAAAATTTTTTGTTTTCCTTTTGATGTTTATTTAAAAAAAAAAAAAATTATAGCGTGACGTAATAATAATAATAATAATAATTATTTATTTATTTATTCAAGTGAAAAATATGACAAAAGGATTTTCGTCATGATGACCAATTAGATTATAATTATTCCTTCGTCATTTTTTTTTTTTGTAATTAAATTATTTTCCTCCCCCTAATTTCAAAATATTTAAACGACCGTTAATCCGCCATATTTGATTTTTCCTTTTTTTTTGTCTCCTCAACCTTTTCACCATATCAATAAAATTTTCATTTGAAACAAAACAAAATAATAATAATAATTTTATCTTTATCGGATGTAAAGAATGAATGAAAGCAAAAAAAATTTAAAGTGTCGGGTTTGTAAAAAAAAAAAAAAAAAAAAAAAAAAAGGAAAAGAAAATAAATTGATTTAAAAAAAAAAACAAAATGGCCGAAATGGGGGGAAAAAAAATTCAGGTATTTTTAATAAAAATGAAAAAAATTATTAAAGGATCATTAAGTTAATTTTTTTTGTTTGCTGTCGGTGTGAGGAAAAGTTGTAGGAAAAAAAAAAAAACTTTTTAAAAAAAAAAAAATTATTGATGGTAGATTTTAAAAAATGATGATGATGATTTTTTTTCTTCTTCTTCTGTTGGTAAGGATGATGATGATGATAATAAAGGAAAAGAATCTTAATTTAAAAAGGTTTTTTTTAAAATTTATGTTGGAAAAGAGTAAAAAGTTAAAAAATCGTTTTTAAATTTATTAGGGAAATTTTTTTTTTTTTTTGGATTTTAAATTTTTAAATTGATAAAAAAAGGTTTGCTTGTAAAAGGGTAAACCTAAAAAGGTTTTCTTTCCCCACACATAATTAATTTTTTTTTTTTTTTATTCGTTGAAAGGAAACCTAAATAAAAAAAAGAAAATTATTTCACGTCGTGAGAAAATTACAAAAAAGTAAATTTTTTTTTATTCCAGGTAAAATCGCACCGTTGAGAGATAATTTTTTTTTTTAACACGATAACCTTGACAAATTCGAAATTATTCTATTCTCACCTTTTTATTATTATTATTATTATTGTTTTGTTTCTTTCGACCGAACTTTATTTTATCGTCTGCTATTTCGTTACAAAAATAAAATAAATTTTACCCTCCTAAAAAAAAAAAAAAAACGTCAAAATCATAATTTTCCGCCTTTGTCTTTTTCTTCCTTTTGTTTGTAAAACTAACGAAATTCGATTTTGATTGGTTAAATTTTCTACCAATGAAAAAAAAAGAAATTATTATTTTTTCTTTCGTATTTTGCGCGGGAAATTTAAAAAAATTCCATTTTTTTCCTCATTAAAAAAAAATTTTTTTTATTTTTCCTCATTGATTTTTATCTACTTAAAAACCTTTATTATTATCATCATCATCATTATTATTATTATTATTATCATTATTATTAATTGAAAACATTGTTTTTCAAATGTTCATTTTATCGATAAGAATTGAGTTTTTTTTTTTAAATTCTTTTTCAGTTTTTTTAAATTTAATTCTCATAAAAAAAAAGAAAAAATCGAAAAGGTTTTTAAAACCTTTCAAGGTTAAAAAAACCTTTCGAATCCTTCTTTTTTTTCCAATAATAAATATTCATGTAAATTTTTCAAAAGACTGAACAAAAAAAAAATGGCAAACGATTCGGAAGTGACGTAAGATGAATAAAAAAAAAAAACCGGAAACGAATATTTAAAAAAAAATTGTTAGATCGTGTATAAAAAACAACGTGACGGAAATAAAAAAATAATTTTTTTTCTTATGAATTTTTATTTTATCCGGAAGAAAATTTTATTATTATATATTATTAAAGAAAAAATTATTTCAAATAATAATTAATCGATAAATATATGTACATAAATTCTAAAAATTATTTTTCCCGTCTTGAAAAAAAGAAAGAGAGAAAAAAAAAATTTAAATATTTATTCTTGTATCCATACATAAATTCCGAAAAAATATTAAAAAATGGTATTATTATTATTATTATTATTATTATTATCGAACGATATTAATAATAATAATATATATTAAATATTATTTTATCCGAATAAATAAATAAATAAGTAATGTCACGTGTATAATTTTATTTATTTATATTTTTTATAACAAAAAGAAAAAAATTTTCCATATTAAAAATAAATTAATATCGATTATTACGTCACTTCCGCTTTTTATTTTATTTTATTTATTATTATTATTATTATTATCATCATCGAAGTCAAAAACAAAAAAAAAATTATTTTTTAATTTAATTTGTTAACAACATTAATAATAATAATAGCAGTAGTAGTAGATAGGAAATCGATTATTAAACACTCGGTTTTTTATATAAACGTCAATTATTATTATTATTATCATTATTATTCGTATCTCAACATAATGATCGAACGTATTTTCAGTTCGAATAAAAAAAAAATTCGAACGTTTTGAATTTTAATAAATTTTTTTTTTTTTTTTTTTTTTTTTTAAAATGTCAAAAACACGAATAAAAAAATTTTTTTTTTTTACGTTTTTTAATTTAAAATTATTTATGTGATAATAATATAAATTTTTAATAATACAAAAAAAACCGGAAGTTGTGAATTAAAAAAAAAAACCGTTATAATTAATCGTTCGGTTACTGAATGACGCTTAATAATAAAAATATGGATGGACATGTCGAATAATCAATAAAAATGGCGTTTAAATAAAAAAAAAAAAAAAATTTTTAAATATTTTAAATCGTTTGCAAAAAATAAAAATAAATTAATAACAAAACGATTGTTTGTTCCTGTTTGTTTGTTTGTTTGTTTTTATCCAATTTTTTTATTTATTTATTTAATCACGTTTTCATTGTTTTTGTGTTTTTAATTATCAGTTCACTTCGTACGATTCGAACCGGAAAAAAAAAAAATTTGATGCTGTGATGACGTCATGAGTGAAAAGATATTCTGAATTTTTTTTTTTTTCCCTCCCTCCATATTATTATTATCATCATCATCGCTATTTTTTTTTTTTATAATCCCTTTTAAATGGAATTAAATAACTAATAAAATTTTTCGTAATAGGGTCGTTAAAACAACAGGAAACTAAATAATTTTTACGTCGTCATCGTCGTCGTCGCAAATTTTAAATGAAATTCACTTCCGTCACGTGATTAAAAAAAAAAACGGGAAAATTTTCTTATTCTTTCGATAGAAATAAAAAGGAAAGAAAAATTTTTTTTTTGGGGGGGGGGGTCAATGATTAAATCGAATTGATCTTTGTGTTGGTCTTTTTCTTCCCTTCCTTTCCTCCCCCTCCCCCCTTCCCTACCCTTCCCCCTTTTCTTTCGTAATACCCAAAATCAATTTTCAACCGTCTTTTGTATCCGGATTATCATTAACATATTCAATTATTATTTTTTTTATCACGTCTGGATTGTTATTCAAACGTTTTTTTGAATTTTTTTAAGTAAATAAATAAATAAATAAATACATTTTCTATGTATAAATAAATAAGATAAGGGGTGAAATAAAATAAATTTTTTTTAGTTAATATTGTTATTAAATCTAACGACTTTTTTAAATTTTGACACGAAATTGAATTTAACGGTTTTTTTTTTTTAAGATTTTTAATTTTAGATAAAAATAACTTTATTTATTTATTTATTTTTTTTCCTCGTTAAATAATTTTTAATTATTCTTTTTTTTTCCCCGGTTATTAAAATTTTCCAAACAAAAAAAAAGTTTTCAAACGGTTCGCATAATAAATTTAACAAAATCGAAAAACTTTAATTAAAAAAAAAAAATTTTCCCGCCAAACTTTTTTTTTTTTTTATTGTGTTGACATCCTGGAAGTCCGAGTTACGGGGGGGGGGGGAAGGGAAATAGCAACGTTCGTTCGTCCTTTCGTTTTTTTCATTCGTTAAAATAAAAATTTTTTTATTTATTAGACAAAAAAATTTGTTTGTTTGTTTGTTTACCTTCCCTTGTCAAATTTCATTCACTTGAAAATTTCATTATTATTATTATTATTTTTGATAAGTGTTTGTTGTGCGTTTGTACAAAAAAATTTTTTTGTTGTCGATTTCATATTTAACTTATGTCCTTTTTATTAAATAAAATATTTATCAATATAACTAGAATTTTTTTTTTTGTATTTCAACTGTCGAAATTTTTTTGAAAAATCTCATCGTTTTGAAAAAGTACACGAAAAACAAACAAATGACGTTGACAACATAAACAAACAAACAAACAAACAAAGGGAAAAAAGAATTAAAAGTAAACTCACCGCACAGTAAATAAGTAGTTTTTTGATTACGATCTAATTCTTTTTGTGCTCTCCTTGGATTTTTTTGAGTTTTTGCATGAATGTTTAAAAATCTAGCTATTTTTGCATGGACGGTACCGACAACGAGGGGCGGTAATAAAGCCATTATTATCAATACGAGAGAAGCATATAAAACCCTGTAATTATGCGACGGCCATTGTTCAATGCAAACTTCGTACATGACACATTGATCGATAACAACCGGTTCGACAATCTGGAAAAAAATTGTATGTCCACAAATCATTCCTTTTATCGCAGGTTACGAATCAACAGAAGGAGAAGGGGGGCATACGTACCTGATAAAATAAAAGTGGCATGGCAACGACGGAACTTAAAAACCAAAGGCATGTTATTGAAAAAATCACGTTTTGTTTCGAATTTGTTAATTTGTTTGATTTTTTTTTACATATAGTAAAATAACGATCCAAAGCTATGACCGTTATCGTTCCAACTGATACCATTATGTTGGTAGCTTGTAAAAACGACACGAGTTTGCAAAGTACGGGTCCGAGAGTCCATTGACGTCTTAATATCATGACCAACGTGAAGGGCATGCATATCAAACAAAGTGATATGTCGGACACGGTGAGATTAACTATGTATAAATTTCTTGCCGTGTGCATTTGTTTTCTTCTTGCGACGACGAAACAAACGAGAAAATTCGTTATCAATCCTCCGATAATGAGAAAAGTGTAAATTGTTATCAATGCAGCTTCCGCTTGAGATGATAAATTTCTATCTTTTCCACTCGACCAAAATCCCTGAAGAATTTTAGCAAAATGCTCTTCAGAAAAATTGAACAAGTGAGAATGATTTGCTGGCGTCACGTTATTTTCCAAACCGAAATTATTTGATCTTAAAAAAAGATTGTTTATATCGTCCGGACTTAAATTCATGCAATTTTCCGGCATTTTTCCTTTTTTTTCCTTTTATCGGGTCGAAAACCTTGACCTTGTCAAGGATCACTCTTATCACCTGAAACACAAAAAAAAAATTAATTTTTTTTTAAAAGTAACGGTCAAAATTTTATCGTTACAACATCGATAAAGTTATAAACTTTAATAATAATAATAATAATAAATTTATTTCGTAACGTTTTTTTTTTTTCACTTCCGTTTTTTCACACGTATTTCGTGCATGTCGCGTGTATATTTAACTAATGAAAAATTTGTAATGAACAAAAAAAAAGCGTTAAAAAAGCTGCTGTGGCTGCTGCCGCCACCACCACCGCCATTTTTATTACTCTTTCGTTGTTTGCAAACACGAAAAAAATTTTTTTCCCTCCTAAATCAATCAAATTAAAATTAAAAAAAAACATTAAATAATAATAATAATTTCTTTTTAACTTGAGTAATTTTATTATTATGGTTAATTTAAAGTAATTTTTTCCTTTTTCCGCCATATTGAAAAATAAATTATTGAGGTGAATTATTAATTTTTTTTTTTCTATATTATTATTTATAATTTGCATTAAAAGAAAAAAGGTAATAAATAAATAATACCACTCCGTTTTAATACGTAATTTTTTTTGAGTTTGCGTGTTTTTTTTTTTCATTTTCGATTAAATAGATTAAATAATAATAATAATAATAATAAATAAATAAATAAATTATGTAAAGTTTTTTAATAAAAACTTTGACAATTTTTTTTCTATGTACGATTAAAATTAAATGTAACGAATATTTAATTTAATTTTATAATAATAATAATTTATGATGACCTTTTGGCCCGGTTCGAATTAGAAAATATTACTATTATTATTATTATTATTATTATTATTATTATTATTATTATTATTAATTATCACAGAGGATTTATCGATCGAGAGTTAAAAACTTTATCGAAAATAAAAAAAAATTTTCCTATTTTTTTTTTTTTTACTGAAAGTTAGGCGGTTCGAGTTTCTTCCCTCGTCCCCCCTTTTCTCTTTTAAATTTTCCCGCCAAAAAAAATTCATTTTAAATAAATATATATATATATCGATTGTGTCAAATGCAAATTGTGTGTGTTTCACGCTTTATTGACGCCATTAAAGGTTTCAAAAAAAAAATAAAATAAAAAATAAAATAAAATGAAAATGTTTTTAATAAATTAAAGTAATAAACACATTTTTATATTGAATATAAAATGAAATGTATTAAAAAAAATAAATAAATAAGTAAATAAATTTTTATTTATTTGTGTGTGTGTGTGTGTGTGAGGGGAAGGAAGGAGACGGGAGGGGGGGGGCAAACGTCGGGAAGAAAATAAATAAATAAATAAAAACAAATTCGTGAAAAGTCACGTAACAAATGATGTAATCTTTCTTTATATCGAAAATTTCAAAAGTCAAAGAAAAAAAAGAAAGAAAGAATAATAAACGATTTGAAAAATTTCCGCCAAAATAAAAAAAAAAAAATTTTAAATCAACAAATGTCAAAAAAAGAAATAGAGAGAGAAAGAGAGTGAGAGAGTGAGAAAGAAAAAGATTCGTTTCCGCTTTTTGGTTTTATCAAAAGAAAAAAAAAAAAAATTTAATGAGGGAAATAACGAAAAACGAATGATGATGACGCGCGTGAAAAAAAAACCGTTTTAAACTTATATATTATATTATATTATTTTTATATTATATATTATAGTTTAATATATATATAAACTAAAGTGTCTTCTCAATTAAAATTTGTAACATCAATCATGAATTTTTGAAAAATTTTTTATTACAAACTGACTTTTAAAATTACTTTCTAATTAAATTCTTTTTTTTCTCTTTCTCCCCTGACACATTTTCTCTCTCTCTTTTCCTCTTTCTTTATCTCTCTCTCTCTCTTTTTCTCTCTCTTTCCCTTTCCCTCTCTTTCACTCTATCTTCCTCTAGAGAGATTTTTCTCTTTATTTTTCTCTTTTCTCTCTCTCTCTCTTTCCCTTTTTCTCTATCTATCTCTCTCTCTCTCTCTCTCTCTCTCTCACTCTCTCTCTCTTTTCACATTAATTTGGGCAAGAGTTTTTAAAAAAATTAAAATTTTTTTCCCTTTTTTTTTACTTGAGAAAAAAAAACTTTTCACGAGACAATTTGTCGACAAAAATAAAAAAAATTTTCCGATTTTACAAATCAAAAAAAATGAAATTATTTTTAATGCGTATTATTATTATTATTATTTTCTAGAGTCTCATCGGGAAAATTTTTCTCAAAAATTTTTCCCCCTTTCCCTTTACCCATTTCACCCTGGGTTTTAGTCCTTCTTCTTCTTCTTCTTATATTAAAGTTTTTATTTTTCAGCCATTTTGTTTTTCCATGACGGGTTATTAATTAAACGTGTCAGCATTATCGCTTTTCTTTTTGGTTATTCCCTGTCATTTTTCTTTTTTAGTCTTCTTTCTCTCTCTCCTCCCCTCCCCCTAACCCCTCTACTTTTGTATGCGTAAAGAATGAACTTTATGCTGGAACATGCACTTTTTTTTGACGAACAAACTTTTCTTTTTTTTTTTTTTAGGTTGAACAGTTTCAATTTGAATTCCATAATTAATTTATAATAATTTTAATAAAGATAGAGAGAAAAGAGATAGATAGATAAATAGATAGAGAGAGAAAGAGAAGGAGAGAGAGAGAGACGAATGAATTATTACAAAAACATTTACAACAATATACATAATTTATTCTTTTGTTTCCTTTGACCTCATTTTGCACTTTTACAGAATTGAAAGACTTTAATGAAATCCCTTTCTGTCTCTCTCTCTCTCTCTCTTTCTCTTAAGAGAGAGAGACAAGACGAAATACTACAGACGTACTACTACTAAAAAATATGGAAAAAAATTTAAAATTCATGACAAAATAATGATAATAATAATAATAAATGAAAACACATGAAAATCCACTTCGGAAAAAATTCAAAACACAGCGAGCGAGCGGAAAATAAAAAAAAAATAATAAAAATAATAAGAATTGATGGAAATAATAAAGATGTTTGATGAAAAAAAAAAAAAAAATGGCGTCGTTTTTTTCTCTCTTTCTCTCTCTCCTCTTCCCTCCCCCTTCACCCGGTTTTTCCAATATTCGATAAAATTATACCATTTATACACGATGAGAATTTAATCAGTATCGAGAGAGAGAGATTATAAAAATAAAACTTACTATTACGAAATTACAATTGTTGTTTTAACGTGGCGGTAGAAAAACCAATTTTAAAAAAAGTAATAATAACAATACTAAAACCTATAAATATTTGAGAAGTGAATAAAAAACAAAATTATTTTCGATAATTAGAAATAGATTTAACGGGGAAAATTTTCTTTGTTTTCCCTCACTCACGTCGTTTCTAAAACCACGATAATAATTTTAAATAAATTAATTAATTTTATCCAAAAAAATTTTTTTCTTAACGTATGTTTAAACGTTAACTTTTACGAAAAAAAATTTTTCTCTTGGAGGAAGAAGGGGAAGAGGAAGGGGAGGAATGTGAAGGGATGTGAGAGGATGTAAGGGGAGGCATAAAAAAATAAGAAAAGTCAAGAAAAAAAAAAATAGTTTGACAGATTTTTCATTCAAAAAAAAAAAAAAGAAAAGAAAATCGGTAAAAAATTTTTTAGACATTTTAAAATCCGATAAAAGAAGAAAATTTATTTTATTTTATTTTATTTTCTCCATGAACGAAAATTTTATGTTATCAATTTTTTTCTTTTTTTGGGGAGCCAGGAAAAATATGTTTTTTACGTGATACGCAAATGTGTCATTTTGACACAAAACAGTACGAAATTTAAAAAAAATTTACAACTTATAAATTTTAACTAAACTTAAAAATCTTCGTTATTTACACGTTTTTCGTATAAATGGGGAGGCGGGGAGAAGGGTTCGATTAAAAAAAAAAAAATTATAAAATAAAATTTCAATTTAATTTTTCAATTTAATTTTTCCACATTTAATTTTTCCACATTTAATTTCCTTTCCGCAAATTATTTAAAATATTCATGACCGTCCGCCATTTTGTTTTTTTCTTTCTCCGTAACGGTTTTAAACCATCCTTGATTTAATTGTTAATCATTATAATCCTTTGATGTAAAAAAAAAAAAAAATTCTTATCGACCTTAAAACCTTTTTTTTTTTCTTTTTTTTTTTATGAAAATAAATTCCAATTAAAATAATAATAATAATAATAATAAAATTCCGCCATTTTGAATTTGAAAAAAAAAATATAAATTTTTTTTTTTTTTTTCTTCAACGTCATTAAATCTTTTACGGAGAGGAAAAAAAAGAAAAAATTTTTTTTTCCCGCAGACTAAAAAGTAATTATAAAATGGGTAATTTTTTTTATGACTTAGCAGAAGACATTTTATTTTATTTAAGAATTAATAAAAAATTATCAAACGTGTTATTATTATTATTATTGTTATTATTAACGAACCGTTAATATTGTTTTTAATTTAATCGTTTTAATTTTTTTTTTTTTGTTGGAAAATTTATGTAAAAATGGCAACAGCGGAAAAACCTGGTTTTAAACGAGTGGAAAATTTTTTTTTTTTCCACAATAAATTTGATTATGTGCGATAAGAAGAAATTTTTTGATTAAGGGTCAAGTACCTCGGGGTTAAATTTGACCTTTTTTTTTTTTACGATGAAACCAATAAAAAATTTCAAATGAATACATTAAAATAAATCGATCCATTATTTTTTTTTTTTAACGTTAACACGGTCGTAAATTATTATTATTATTATTATTATTATTTTGAAATATTATTATTTTTATTATGAAATTTTTACTAGCGAAAGGTTAGGAGCAAAGGGAAAGGGGGAAACGGGGGGAAGAGAATGATAAAAGGTAAGGATTTTTTTTTTTTTGAAAATTCGAATGAAATTACTGAAGTTCTTAAATGAAATAATTGACGGAAAATTTGGTTAGATTTGACGAGGAAAACGCGAAAAGAGAAAAAAAGAAAAATTGAAAAATGATGTCGTATAATGATAATAATAATAATAACAATAATAATAAGAAAAAGTTAAAAGTTATTATTATTATTATTTTGTATCAAATTTAAAAGATTATCAACGAATTGACTGGAGAAATGGAATAAAAAAAAAAAAAAAACGCGTGGGAAATTTTTTTTTTTTGTATTTAAATTATCATTACGATACGAAACGACGAGGGTAAATTACAAAAGGCGGTGATAAGATTTTTAATAAAAACAATAACAATAACAATAACAACAACAACAACAACAACAACAGCAATAATAACAACAACATTTTAAATCGTAAAAAAAAATTATTTAATTTTTTACTCCGAAGGACTTTTCTCCGACAAAAACAAAAAGAATACAAAGGAACAAACGAACGAACAAACAAACAAACAAACAAAACAAACAAAAAATTTATTTTTTCCTTATCCTGCCACGTTAATATTTTCCTAAAAAAAAAACTTATTACGTAACGTAGACTTTCCGACAAAAAAAAAATGTTATAACGGAAGATTTTCAATTACGGGAAAGAGGATGAAAAAAAAAATTTTTCCTTTCAAGGTCACACAATTTATTTATTTATTTATTTTTTTTCCAGCGAAAATTTGTAATGAAAAAATATATATGAAGAAGAAAAGAATAGAAAAATACATTTTAACCTTTTTATATTCATTAAATAAATTTTTTTTTGTCTTACAGACAAATTCAATCATGGCGGATTGCGAAGGTTCTCAATTTTCACTTAATTATTTATCGCGTAATAAATTTTTTTCCCAACCGGAAATTTGTTTAAATCCTTTTTTTTCCTTTTTCTTTTTTCCTTTTTTTTTCTCTTTTTTTTTCTTTTCATTCCGACAAAACCTATCTGTCAGATTTATTTTTTTTATTTTTAATTAAAAAATTACCTTTATTATTATTATTATTATTATTAATAAAATGAAAATGACGTAACAATATAATAAATTTCAAATTTTCTATTCAAATAAATAAATCAGGGTTGGAGTATTTGTTGTTATAAATAATTTTCTCCAGTTTTTTAATAATAATAATATTTATTTATTTATTTTTTTTAATAATTTTCCTTTTTTCCTTTTTTTGGAATCCTTTTTGGAAAAATAATAAAAAAAAATCTTGAAATATATTTAATAATTATTTTTATTTCCGTAAAAAAAATTTTTTTTTTTTTCAGAATAATTTAATTATGCTGGAGAAATGAATTTTTTTGTCTTCATTCCAGATGGAGTGAGAAGGTGTGGGGACGGGGGGTGGGAAGTGGGGAGGGATGGAAGGGGAGAGTGGGAATTCTTTCTTTGTCATCAAAATAATATTTAATTTTGTCACGTAAAAATTTTTTTTTTCTGTTTTTTCTTTTTAAAATTTGCCTGGAAAATCAGCATTACTTTCATTTTTGTTGTTTGCTGTTGTTGTTGTCTCTTTTTTATTACAAAAAATTACGGTAATTTTTTTCTTTTGTTTTATTCTACATCATAATAAATTTACTTTTGTATTTTTTTAAAAATAGAAATTCAAAATTTTTTTCAATCGCGCACGTCCCTAATTTTTTTCTGGTAAATGTTTTAAAGAATAAAATTTTCCAGAGTTTCATCATCGATAAATAAGGTGTTTATTATTTATTGATTAGTGTTGGAAAAACGAAACAATCGATAACAAAAGATATTTCGTTTAGTTTTGTTATGTTGGATGAGATGTTGAAAAAACACGATATTTCAATAGAAACAATAAAATATGTAAATAAATATTTACTATGCAGGTGAATTCCGGACGGGAAAATAAGAAAGATTTAACCGAATCAAACACACGCACGCACACACACACACACACCTCGGTAGGTAATCGGTGACATATGTCATATGGAAAAGGATTTGATAGACAAACAACATAAACAAACAAACAAAAAAAAAAAAAAGAAGCTGGAGAAAATCGGACAACGTCATCAACAAACGATTCCGAAAATGGTGTCTGTCACTGTGTGTGTGTGCGTGTGTGAATTAATTATCATATTTTTTTTTTCTCTGACGGAAACCGAAATGTTATAATTTAAATATAGAAATTGTCAGAGGATGTTTGGAATGAAAAAAAAAAAAAAAAAACATGTGGGATGCTGTGAAAAAAAAAAAAAAATTGAAAGATCATAAGATACCGACGCACACACGCATCCAACGGGCAATTTAAAAAGAATTTTTATAAACTAGAAAAAAAAATACGAATAAATGTGGCACTCTCTCTTTCTCTCTCTTTCTTTCCCTCTCTCTCTCTCTTTCACTCTGTGTACGCCCACGTTTTAAACCAAACAAAAATATTGGAAATTTGAGCTTTAATTTTTAACGGGTTCAGGTGGAAAATTCTAGAAAATGAGTGTTGGAAAAAAAAAATTCTTCTTCTTCGTGTTACAGGAAATGACTCGCCCACCGTACATGTTATAATAATAATAATAATAATAATTTTTAATCCAGACAAATTTTAAAAAATAAATAAAAATATTATTAATGTAATCTCCCTCTCTCTCTTTCTCTTTTACTTTTCCTCTACTCCTTTTTCTGTTTTTTTTCCCCACTTTTTTCATATTTTTTTTTTTACGTCGACGACAAATTTATTTAATTTTTTACTTCAAGTACTTTCCTTCCTCCTCCCACCCCCCAAAGAAAAAAAATAAAATAAAAAAACTTTAAGATTATGAAAAATTTTATACAAAAAATTTTTCCGCTCTGATATTTTCTAAAAAGCATTAAGCCGCAATAAAATTTTCCAAAAGCGGCTTTTCGAAATCCTTCAGATTCGCGCACACACGCACACCCACACCCACTCTCTCTCTCACTCTTATAACTTCATGACTTTGATCGGAAAAATGACTACCCCTATGTAAAATTATTGTTATTATTATTATCATTTTCACTTTTTAAAGACTCGAAAAAAAAAAATTGCAATTTATAAATATAATTTAGGGATTAAATTTATTTAATTAAATTCTTTGCTGTCGTTTAACTGAATTCGATTTTAAGTAAACAACAGCAAAACGTCAAAGCAAATTTAAATTTTTCTTTTTTTCTCTCTCTTTTTCTCCTCGATTCTTTTGCCTGCCAAATAAATTTTAATTTAATAATATTTTCTATTACTCTGTGACGTCATCATTGTAAACAAAATATATATCGATATATTTTCACTTGCGATGTAAAAAAAAAACAAAAACAAAAATGTCGAATTTTTACTTTTATACTCATTTATTATTATTATTTTTAAATGAAAATCAGTGAATTCTTTTTTTTTTTTTCAAAAGAAAATTTTTGACGCCTTTTCACGCCTTTTCTTTTCTCCCCCCTCTCTCTCTCTCTGTTCTTCTTTGAAAAACCGAAAAAAAAATAAAAATAATGGTATAATAATAATAATAATAATAAATAAACTTAATGGACATACTCATTGGGGGGCGCTACACAATCAAATGGTATTTTTTGATTTTTCAAAATTAATAATAATGATGATGATGATGATGATAATAATCGAATGATATTTTATTTATTTATTTTTTTTTTTTAAGTTTAATAATTTTCCGAAAGTAAAAATTCTTTCATTCATTCATTCATTCATTTACATATAATGACTAGCATCTCCACGATTACAAATTAAGCATTTAAAACATTAATTAAAAAAAATGAGAGAGAGAGAGAGAAAGAGAGGGTGGGGAAAGGTTTTAAAAAGATTTTAAAGGTTTTATTTTTTTTTTGTTTGTAACTGACACACAGAAGAAACTGAAAAAAAAAATTGGGAGGGGAAGAGAGTGGAAGAGAGAGAGAGAGAGAGAGAGATATTTAAATTTTTTTCTTTCTTTGATAAAGAACATTTAAATATTTATATTCTCGAATTAAACATCCCTCAATTAAAATTTAAATTCCAAATTAAATTTTATTAAACGAATTAAATCGTTTTTAATTGGTTCACGGTATCTAATTCGC
Organism: Pediculus humanus corporis; assembly: GCF_000006295.1. Taxonomy (NCBI): domain Eukaryota; kingdom Metazoa; phylum Arthropoda; class Insecta; order Psocodea; family Pediculidae; genus Pediculus; species Pediculus humanus. Next base: position 195,995 of record NW_002987368.1, read on the forward strand.
ATCAAAGTGAGAGAGAGAAAAAGAGAGAGAAAGATAGAAAATTTATTTTTATTATTATTTTTTTTTTTTTGATAATATTCTCTTTTTCAAATTTCATCACATTTTATTTTCTTTTTTCTCATTCCTATAATTTCTCCCTTATTTCATTCAGTAATAATAATAATACTAATTTTGACTCGTCTATAAAAAATTTTTTTTTTATCATTAATTAAATTAACCCATTTTTTTTCATTATTATTATCATTAATATTAAATATCGATTATGTTAAGTGCATCGGAAAATAATTTTTTTTTTTTTTTGATGAATTAAAAGCGTAGAAAAACATAAAATTTATTTATTTATTTATTTTAAATTTTTTGTCTATTTATTGACCGTGAATTTATTATTATTATCAAGTGTCTATAAATAATAATAATAATAATAATAATAATAATAATAATAATAATAATGACGACGGAAATAATTTTTTTTAAACGTTTTTCATTGGTTAAAAAAACGAAAAAATTTTTCAATTTGATTTATGCGTATGAATGATTTAATGGAAACAAAAAAAAATTTTTAATTTGATTAATTTACTGTTTTATCATCATCATCATCATTATTATTATTATTATTCCATTTTCTTTTCGTTCGAAATTAATTAAACGGGGTGTGAATAAAATAAAATTTGAAAAAAAAATTTTAATTTTATTATTATTATTATTTTCGTTTTCGATTGATTTATTTTTCCAATTTATATATAAAAAAATTCTTTCAATTCCAGACAAAAAAAAAAAAATGATAATGATAATAAAAAAAATTCAATAAGATTTATAATGCGCGAAATTAAAAATAAAAGTTTCTTTTTTTTCGTTTTACGAATTCGATTGTTTTTAAAATTTTTTCTTTTCCCGCCTTTTTTTTTTTTTTTAAATTTTTCCTGTCGTCGTCGTCATCGTCGTCGTCGTCGGATAAGCAAAAAAACGAACAAACTTTAATCGTGTCAATAGAAAAAAAAAAACAACCTTTTATTAATACGCAAGGATTTGTTACAGTAATTTTCTTATATCATTTATCACACGATTCCATTTCCGGTTTCATAATAATAATAATAATATAAATTTAAAATTCGATTTTACATCAATTATTAATCCATAAGAATTTATTCTTTTATTTTTTTATTAATAATCATAACGTAATTTTTTTATAACAAACAACTAAAAAAAAAAAAAGGAAAAAGCCCTATTTAAATCATTTACATTTCCATATAATAATAAAAATAATAATAATAATAATAATATTTTCCGTTTTCTTTCCGTCCGACATTTTTAGTTTTCAGCTTATAAAAAAATTTACGAGTCTCATTTAATTTTATTATTATTATAATTATTATCATTAATTTTAATTTTTATCATTATATGAATTTACATTATAAAACTAGCTTTATTTACTTATTTATTTATACAATTATATGGATTATAATACAATTTAAAGACAGAATGGAGAAAAAAATGACTGGAGAAAAAAAAGGTACTGGAAAAAAAACCTACTATTTTTTAGTAGGAACTAAACCTATAACTGAAATCCCGTAAAAGAAATTTTCCATTCCTCTCTCGTTTGGGTTACCCTTTTTTTTTTTAAAAAATTAAATTTTACTTTTAATACCGTTAAATATTATTATTATTATTATCGTTGGGGGGGGGAGGAAAAAAGGTTTATGAATGGTAAAGAATGAGGAGAGGTACACGTACAAGAAAAGAATTTTTCCTCGACTAAATGTTTTAGGACGAAGAAGAATCACAAAGACGATTTGTGATTATAGGATAATGTTTTCAGCATTTATTCCAGGTTTCTACCCGCCGATTGATCCCTAAGGAATATCAGTGATCAGCTTGCCCGAATAGTTGTCGTCTTATTATAACCTATGACGTCACAAAAAATACTGAGATCATCTTATTTGTTTATGGCAACGAATTATTTCCCTGTACTGGGCTCAGGTGATTGGTAATTATTATTATTATAGGGAAATTTTCGAAAGGGAATTAAATATTAATAATAATAATAATCAAAATGTCGACAAATTTTTGTTTTTAATTTAACCGTAAGATAAACACGAGGGGAAAAATGTGAAGAAAATAAAAAAAAAAATTTACTGAGAAAGAATGTAATAAAATCAATAATTCACACTTATCGGAACGTTTTTTTTTTTTCGGAAAAACCGTTACTACGTTATTGAAACCCTTCTTCATTTTGAGTTTTTTTTTTTTTTAACGGTGGTTGAACATTAAAATTGATAGGGTTCCCTTCCGGCATATAAAACACATAAAAAAAAAATTTTCCCTTTTTTTTTTATACACAATTTTTCCAAAAAACCCAGAAATCAAAAAAAAAGAAAAATAAGGGAGATGGAAAAAGAATAAAATAAATTCAGATTGGGAAAATAGACGAAGAAAAAGAAGAAAAATTGCAAAAAGTTAATGATGATGAAAATGATTTTAAATTTATTATTATTATTATTATTAATACGAGGATTTGTTACGGTAATAAAATGTTTTGAGGGTAATATAATAATAATAATTAAATTATTCATTTAAAAAAAAAAACGATTTTTTTTCGTTAACTTACAACCTCCTTTCCCCCCCCCCCAAAACAAAAAAAAAATTTTTTTATCGACGCCAACGCCAACGCCAACGGGAAAATTCCGAACTTTTTTTTGCTTCATTTATTAATGACGTCATAATTATTATTTAAAACAACCGGAAGTAGTGAAAAAAAATATAAAACTTTATTAAAAAGCTTCGTTTTGTTATTCATAATAATAATAATAATATTAATAATGAAATCGTTTCTTTTTGTCTAAAGAATTCTTTTAATTTTTTCCGGTAATAAACGAAATAGTAAAATTTTATTTATTTATTTAAAGTAGGTACTCGACGAAATTAAAAACAAAGAAAACATTCATTTTGATAAGAGATAAAAAATAATAATAATAATTATAATAATAATAATGATAATAATATTAACTAATTTTCTTCCTTTTTTTCTTTTTCTCTTTTCTCTTTTCTTTTTTGTTTTTTTTTTAATCCGGAAATTTTTTCCTTTTATTTAATCCGAAGACTTATTGCATCTTAAATTATTATTATTATTATTATTATCATTATTATTGTTGTTATTTATAAATAAATAAATAAAACATTATCCGCATTGTAAACAAATTATTTGTTTTTTTTTTAAATAAGGATATTAGAAAATTTATAAGTAAAAAAAAAAAAATTTCCTTTTAAATTTCAATTTAAAATTTATTAATTCCTTTTACGTTTAACTCAAACAAACAAACAAATAAACAAACAAATAGAAAACAAACAAATAAGCGAACAAACAAAAAAAAAAAAAAGTTTTCCTCGATGCCTACGATCGGAGAATAACAATTTTACAAAGGAGTAAAAAAAAAAAAAAACTATATGGATTTTTCTAGAAAGATCGAGAGGGGGAGGGTGAGGGGAGGGGAGAGGGAATTTAAAATCCGACGAACTTTAGATGGTTTTCATTACTTGGATGTCGGAGGTTTTTATGTTTTTTTATGTTTTCAAAACACATAAAAAAAACCAAAAAACAAAAAAAAAACAAAATTACATATTGGAAACCGTTATTTAAAATATTAAATGTCAAAACTTTTTTCCTTTCCCCCCCCCTTTTTTTTAAACCCGGAAACAAAACCGGAAACCGGAAATACATGCTCTCGTTGTACAATTAAAAAAAAAAGAAAATTTTTTCCATCCTCATTTTTCACCATCACCATCATCATCATCATCATTTCAATATTTTTTACATTCCTTTTATTTTTTTTGAATTTTCTACCGTTTTTTTTTTTTTATCACTCACCATCTTTATGACGTCACATTCACAAATAATAATAATAATAATAATTTTCTCCCTTTTCGTTAACTTAATCATTCAAACAATCATTATCTACAAAAACCAAAACTCCTAAATCAATAATTCTAGAATTTTATATAATATACGTCACGTACTTTTAATGATAATAATAATAATTATTATTATTATCATTATTATTAATATCATCAAAAATAAGATTAGTGTTATTATGTATATATAATATCGAATAAGATTATATAAAATTTAAACATGCTATTTATGCAAACGAAAATCATCGGAATCGTAAAATATAAAATAATAATACGTTCGAATAAGTGCGCGTGTGTTAAAATATTAATAATAATAATGATGATAATAATAATAATAATAACAATGGAATCGTTAAAAGTTTTATAAAAAGTTTTAACTTATTTTGAATGAATACAAAAAAAATTTCAATGGGAAACTTATTATTATTTCAATTATTGTTTTTGAATAAGTACAAAAAAAGGTTTATTAACGCATTTATTAAATTTAAAAAAAAAAAAAAAAACGCGCGCGTTTTACGTTTATTATTATTATTATTATTATTTATTATTATCCATCATACGTTCAAATGGTAAATAAAAAGTTGTTAATTATCATTATCAAAATCCAAAAAAAAAAAAAATTTTTTTAAATTGTTTAAATAAATAAAAATTTTCCTCATTCCCTCTCTCTCTCTCTCTCTCTACCTCTTTCCCTCTCGGTGTTTGTTCAGCACCATTATAAATTTCAATATGAAAAAAAATGAAAGAAAGAAGGAAAAGGAAAAAAAAATTCAAATTGTAAAATATTTTTTTTTTTTTTACGAACAATAAAGATGATGATGATGATGATGGTAACGAGTGAGGAAAAAAAAAATAATAATTTTTTTAAAATTTTTTATTATGATAAAAAAGAAAACCGCACGAATTTTTCTTTTTCTTTTTGTATAAATAAACGTTTGTGAAAAAAGGAAAAAGGGAAAACAAGAAGGAAAAGAGGAATACAGGAATAGAGGAATAGAGGAATAGGGAGAGAGGGGAGGGAGAGGAAGAGGAGGAGAAGAAAAAATGGCGGTGGTTTTTTTTTATTATTATCCATTGAGAAAATACTCGTGGGATAATGAAAAAGGATTTCTTTTATTTATTTATTAAATAAAATTTTTCTTTGTTGTTATGTAAAAAAGAAAAAAAAAATACGGTACCCACGCGTTAATAAATAAATAAGTACCAACGAATTTTTACGCACGTTTACGCACTTTTACGCACGCGAATTTAATCCGCACAAAAAAAAATTTTTTTTTTTCCTCGAGACTGAATTCGCAGTACAATTAAAAATATTAAAAATTATTATTATTATTATTATTATTATTATTATTTACGCTGCGTGATGACCTTTGAATTACTTAAATATATTCATTCTTTTCTTCATCTCCCATTTTTATGAATATAATAATAATAAAGATAATAGTAATAATAATAATAATAAAATATGGCCGAAAACTCTTTGAATTAATTTTTTTTTCCTCCCCTTTTTTTTTTTTAAACTTCTAATTAATAAAATTTAATTATTATTATTTTTATTATTATTATCGTTATGTTAATGACGACATGACTATAACCTTTTTGAAATGATAGTAATAATAATAATAATAATAATAATAATGATAACGTGAAATATTGTAGGATAAAATTAATTCGGGGGGATGTAAAGGGTCGATATTTGCATCAGAATAATTTTTTTTTTCTTTTTTTAATTTTAAATTGCAATTGTCGAGATGGTAAAAAAAAAAAAAAAATTGGGGAGACGAATGCGTCGGTGGGGGGAAGAGAAAGAAGAAGAAGGGGAGGGGGAAGGGGGGTAAAAGACGTCATTAATTTTTTAAATAATTTTAAGAAAAAATTTGTAATTTGTTAAATTTTCGTGTCGGTTCATTCGAGAGCAGGAGTCAAATTATAAAAATTTTTTTGAGGAGCCATTAAAATTTATGGGAGGATGCACCGAAACACGCGCACGCAAGCACGCACACACACGCGTAAAAACGCACGAAAGGCGTGACCTTGAGAAAATTTAAATAAAAAAAAAATTTAAATCATAAGAAAATGCGTTTTTGTAAAACTAACCAGAGTTATCAACAGGTAATTAATCATTCATTTTTTAAAATCTAAATTTAATTTTTAAATTGAAATTTTTTTTCCCTTCTAATTCTAATTTAAATTTAAATTTAAATTTTAACGTAAAGAAAAAAAAAAAAAAGATTTTTGAATAAAAAAAAAAAAAAATTATTAACGGATTATGCAACGCTATAAATTATTTATGGCGCATAAAAAAAAAAAATTTCTTATTTTTTTTTTGTAACCGTGCAAAACTTATAAATGGCGTAAAAAAAAAAAAATAATAATAATAAATAAATTTCATACTTTTAAATGGCTAATAAAAATAAAATAAAAAATTCTTTTTTTAAAATAATTTATACAAAACGACGAATAACAAATCGAAACTTTTCATAATTTTTTCAAAAAAAAAAAATTTCCCAAATGAAAACTCAAATTTTTCCTTTCATACATATTATTACGCATTTTTTTTTACGTTTAATTTTCATCATCATCATCATCATCATCATTATCATCGTCGTCTTTGTTAATTATTAATCTTAACCAAAGAAAAATGAAAACCTTTTGCCAAGGGTTATGAATAGATTAATTTTCTTTCTTTCTTTTTTTCTTTCGTTTGTGTTGAGACCCCCACGGGAGGAAAATGAAAAATTAATAAATAAATAAATAAATAATTTTTTTTTTTTTTTAATTTTCTCCCGAATAATAATAATAATAATAATAATAATAATAATAATAATAATAATAATAATAATAATAATTTTTCGTAACGCCCTTCATTTTCATTTTTTTTTTTGTGTGTATTAACCACAAAGTCTTTTTCACGTTTTATTTAATTTTCCCATTTTTTTTTTTTTTCGACATAAAAAATTAAAATCCGTTCGAAACGTTCAACCGATACATTTCCCCTCCCCCCCCTCTCTCCCCCCGTTTGTTCTATTAAATAATAATCATAAATTTTAAAAACAAAATTAAAACGAACGAATAATATTAATTAAATTGGTTTTAAAACTAACCTGAACTATCGATACGTTACATATTTAATTTTTTTAAACTTTAATTTCGTACAAACGAACAAACAAACAAACAAACGAAATAATTAATAAAAACGCGATTTAATAATCGTTTCCACACAACTAATAAGTAGTAGTTTTTTTTCTAAAAAAAAAAAATTAATCCCGATCCGCGTGCGTAAATCTGCGTATAATCAAATTTAAAAAAAGGCGTAATAGTAAATATCCGACTTGTTCTTGTTGTTCATTCAACAAAATCCGATTTATCACTGAAACGGGGAACGCGAACGCGAACGTGAATGCGAATGCGACGAACGTTCTGTTTTCACAACCTTTTCATCATTTTCTACGCTCATTCTTTTCTTTTTAAAACTGATTCGAAAATAGCATACGGATTCGTACATATATATATTACATTTCGTTTTTGTTTAAACTCTTTAATAATAAAATAAAATAATTTTTTATTTAATTAAATATGTAATCGTACCTTTTATTACTTTCTTTAATTAAAATCATCGTCGAGTACGAGAATGACGGAAAAAAAAAAATTAAATCGTATTTTAAATTGATTTCGAATGACTGAACCTTTTCCATTGAAAAATTATAATTAAAATTTTTTTTATGTAATTATGATCGACTCGATTATTTATTACGTAATAATAAACTTAACACTCGTCTTCTCGCAGAAAATAGTTCAGTCGATTTGATTAGTAATTATTTTTAAGGGAAAATCTTTCGATTCGGGTATTTTGAATTTTTTTTGTAACGTTTAAATTATAAAATGAATTTTTTTACCTTTTTGGGTAATGTGGAAAATGTCGACGATCGTGCGAGACGTCGTGCGTTAAGAATTGACGTAAAAACCAGAAAGTAAATATCCACCGCTCCCACTGATTCTTATATCTGGATGAGTTCTTTCGGGTAGTATCTGATAATCTCTCAGCCAACTTTCCGTTAGCCTCAACGATATTATATCGTTTCTTTGTTTTAAATCGCAGTATAAATCTTGTAGGGGTTCTCTCAGTGGTGAATACACGACAAAAGGTCTCGAAATCTCAAGAAATTTTATTAATTTCATGAAAATATTCGTCGGATGTTCTTTACCGACTATAATCAACGCATCACCTTTTTTTTCGTTTAATATTTTCAATGCTTTTTCCGTATCTTCATTTTTTTTTCTCATTTTACCACCCACGCGAGTCTCTCCCTCATTTTTTCTTTTACCTAATATTTCATTGCTCTCGCGGGATAAATTGTTTGTGTTTTCGGGCTCTGAATTTAAATTGGAATTATCTTGATCGTCGTTATCGTTTGTAAAAAATGTTTGAATGTTAACACTGATCAATCTGTCTAATTGTTCTTTTGGTAGATTTAGAGCTAATACAGCTTGAGAAGGTTGATCTAATGGTCCAGAATAAAAATTAATAATTGTTCCATCTGTACCCAATCGATCAATCAATGATGCTGATACGATTCCCATACAACCAGTTTCATATAATAAATAAGTACCTGAAATTAATGATATTTTAATTTAAAATAAAAAAAAATTTATAAATTTTATAAATATAACAAGTATTTACCTCCTGAAGTGATTCCAACAGTTGATGATATTTGAGCTAATGTATCCATTCTCAATCCTAAAACTTTTACAGGTTGCCTTAATAAAACTTCAGAAATGAGACGAAAACTCGGTTTTCTAATTGTTATGTATTCGAAATATTTTTTTTCCTTTTTTTTTAAATATTTTTCCTGGAATTTAATTGTAATTATAATAATAAAACTATAAATATTTAAATAAGAAATTTTACTTATAAGTATTGTAAACTAACTTGAGAATATTCTGTTTTGTTAAAAAATGTTTTACTGTTTTCGATTAAATGTGAAACAATGTTTTGAGCTGACATTCCATTTTCTCTTAAGCTTATTATTTCTTGAGTTGATAATTTTTGTGATGAACCATCATCTATAATACCTCTGTTATCAACTCCACTAGTAACATCTTTGATAATTTCATCTGTAAAATTAGGAAATTAAAATTATTTCATTGAATTGCTACGAATGTTAACAAGTGAACATTGAAAAATACCAGATATGCTAATTGTGTGTTTAGATTTTTTCAACACATAACAACGTTTTGAATTTGCCTTTGGTTCTAATTTATACGTCGTCCAAAAAGGCTCTCCAACAATTGAACTAATATCAACTTCATCTTTTCCAATCGTTACCGTATCTTTTTTTATTCTGTGTATTTTAGTATAATTTTGCTTTTGAATAATAACATAGTCACCTTTCTTTACAACATCTACCCCCATTTTATAAAATATTAAAGTGACAACAACGAAATAATAATTTTAACAAGTTAACTTTTCTTAATAAAAAAAAAAAAAAAGTTTTAACTAAAATAATTTTAGAAATAACTTTCAAGTGTATCAGTTATACAACTTTTTAAACTTTTCAAATACAATGTAAGCAACTTATTGTTGCGATCCCAATTTTAACCTATTATATCATATTTATAGAAAAACATTTTATTTCGTAGAATTAAAAAATCAAATATTAAAAGTTTAGCGTGTATTTTTATAAAATTATAAGTTTTTATAAAAAGTATAAATCTTTAAACTTCATGCAAAGTACTTATAATTAATCAAACGAACTTATACACGTTGTCGAAGCAGACGAAATTTTTTTTTTTTTTTCAAAAGTTTCCCATTCTGTTTTCTAAAAAGCTTTCAGCTAATTGTAAACACGTGTGTATTTTAATTTAGTGTGTTTATTAAATTTAAAAGATTTGTGTAAAAGGAAAAAAAATCGAAGAAAGATGACGCTTGATAAAGAACAAACATCACGTAAGCGACCTGCTGAACCCGTCGAACCAATGGATATCGTTACGGAAGAAATAATTAATGAATTATCAGCTAAACCAGATGCTGTTGTAGCTCCAGTCAAAAAATCTAAAAAATCAAATTCAAAATTTGAAATGAGAAAAGTATCAGTTCCAGCACATCGTTATACTCCTCTCAAAGAAAATTGGGTTAAAATATTTTCACCAGTTGTAGAACATTTAAATTTACAAATACGATTTAATTTAAAAACAAGACAGGTAGAATTAAGGACGTGCGAAAGCACAAAAGATATAGCTAACCTTCAAAAAGGTGCAGATTTCGTGAAAGCTTTCGTTTACGGTTTTGAAATTGAAGATGCATTAGCTTTACTTAGGTTAGATGATTTATTTATGGAATCATTTGAAGTGACTGATGTGAAACCATTAAAAGGAAATCATTTGTCTAGAGCAATAGGAAGATTGGCTGGTAAAAGTGGTAGAACAAAATACACAATTGAAAATGCAACAAAAACAAGAATAGTATTAGCAGATTCTAAAATTCATATTCTTGGATCATTTAATAATATACAATTGGCTAGACGAGCGATATGTAATTTGATTATGGGAAGCCCTCCATCGAAAGTTTACGGACAATTAAGAAATGTCGTTGGCAGAGTTTATAATAGAATGTAAAATATTTTTAAATAAAATAAATAAATAAATAAATATTTTTTAAAAAAAAAAAAGCATTATGGAATTCAATTATTTCTGAACAATAATTAATTATTAATTTTCATTCACTTATTAAAATTAAATTTACATAATGAACAATAAGAGGAATAAAAAATAAAAAACTAAAGATGGCAAACATTAATTGTTTGAAATAAAATAATAAAAAAAAAAAATTAAATAATGAAAAGTTATCTATTTGCTAAAAAAAAATTTACAATATAATACACTGAATGCAATATGTAATAATAATAATAATAATAATAATCAACCAAAAGCCTTGTGTAGGACAAATTTAAAATAATAATAATAATAATAAAATAAAAAATAAACAAATCACATATGAATAATATAATTAATTTGAAAGCAGTTTTTTAAGTATAATTTTTTTCCTTCCTCCCTCCTCCCCCCCTTCCTCTTTCTTTTATAAAACTGTTGCCAGTTATTAAAAAAATATATAATAATAATAATAATAAAAATCTATTTTTTTTTTTTGTTTTTTTTCTTTTCAATTTTTCATATATATATATGTATTTATGTATATTGACAAAATTAATAATTTTTTATGTATATTTATGGTATAATACACTCACATAAAATTTATTTTTTAAATATATATATATATGAGAGTTATTATTATTATTATTATAAATAAATACTTTTTCGAATATGAAATAAAAAATAAAAACATTATTATTATTATTATTAAATAACAATTGTGACTATATATATATTAAAAAGAAAAGAAAAATGTGGCTAAACTTATTTATTATTAAACTAAATCATATTTTAATACAAAAAAAATTTTTATTTAATAATAATAATAATAATAATAATACAACTATTGAAAAATATATATATTTGACTAATTATTAATTTTTAAATGCCATGAAAAAAAATAAAAATAAAATTATAAAGCAAATGAAATAAAAAAAAAAAATTGGAATGAATTATTATTATTATATTTTTACTTTTTCATTAATAATAATAATAATAAAAAGGCAAGTTTATTAAATTTACATTATCATTATCATTTTTATACAAACTAAAGAAAACAAAAAAAATAATAATAATAATAAAATAAAAAATGAAATTTATTAATTTGATGACATTAAAAAAAAAAAAAAAATGAAAAATCTGCTTTCAAATAACAATATATAAATATATAATATAATATACTTAATGCGGTAAAAAATAGTATTATTATTATTATTTTTTTTTTTTTTCTCTCTTCCCCCCATAAAAATATTTATTGCACAAAACGAAATTTTTTTTATTATAAATCAAAATATCGACTGGTATTTATATATGAACGGATATGAACACACAATTAAATAAATTAATAATTTCCCCCTTTCCCCTTCCCCCTTCCCCTCCCCCTGGGTTAAATTTATTAAATAAAACAGAGAAGAAAAAGAAAAAAAAGAGAAAAGAAAATTATCCGTTATGGCACAATAAAAAAAAAAGAAAGAAAGAAAAAATGGGGAAAAAAAATTATTCACGCGTATTCATATAATAATACCAGACGAAAAATTATTAATAATAATAATAATAATAATAATAATAATAATACGAACCGGAAAAAAATTATTTATTTGTGGAAAGAAAAAAAAGAAAATATTTTTATCATCATTATCATCATCATTATTATTATTATTATTTTTTTTTTTTTTAAATTTTATTTTTCCTTTTAACTAAAACTTACGCCCATTGATTAAGTACAATCACACAACAAAAGCGAAACATTACAATCATTTTATCATCATTATCATTATTTATTTATTTATTTATTTTTAATAATATTAATGAATGGCCACATTTAAGTTAGAAGTATTAATTTAAATAATAATAATAATAATAATTCGTATTTTTCTGTTTTTTTTTTTTGTAAAACATAAAATGTTTAACCGATCGGCCGACCGACATTTTCTTTAATTTAAAACAAAAAAAAAAAAAAAAAAATTTTACCATCATCTTCATCATCATCATCATCATCACTACTATTATTATCATTATTATTATTATTCATTCACATTCTTCGTTTTGAAGAAAAATTAGTTAATTAATAAAATATTACGGATAAGAGGTTATTACAGACCTACAATTGTTATTTACAATTTAAAAAAAAAAAGGCGTGCAAGAGAAAAGAAAAATTTTTTTTCATCATTATCATTATCATTTAATAATAATAATAATAATAATAATTAAACCACTCGATCAATAATAATAATAATAATAATAATAATAATAATAATAAATAAAAAATTATTTGGAAAAACGTTGAACGTTATTCATATAATAATAATAAAACAACCGGCCGCCGCAATTTTTATTCATTCTTCTTATTAAACTTACAAAGTAATAAATAAATAATAATAATAATAATAATAATAATAATAATAATAATAATTATAATACATAAATTAACAACTATTAAATCGTGTATTTAAAAAAAAAATATATACGTACAATATTAAATATATATAAAAAATTCTTTTTTCTTTTTATTTTTTAATTTTTTAATTTTTTTTTATTTTGTTTTGACTCTGAATAATCATCATTATTATCATCATTATCATTATTATTATTAATTATTAAATGGCTATCAAGAGACTTAAAACTTTTACGCTTTTAATTACAATTTTTCGTGGTCCGTGAACTTTCATGCAAAATAATAATAATTATTATTTCATCATGAATTCTCTTTTTCTTTTTTTTTCTTTGCCATCATGAGCAAAAGCAACAAAATTCATTTTAACTATCTTATTATTATTATCATTATTATTATTATTATTATTAATACAATAAACAACAGCAAAAAAAAAAAAAAAAATTTTTATCGTTTATAATTCATACGTCTTTGTTTTTGTGCAGTCTTATTTATAAAAACTCCAACTTTCGGGATCTCTTTCTAAAAATACATATTTATATTTATTATTATTATTATTATTTGAAAAATTTTCCACCTCAACTTTTTATTATCTCGTACGAACTCTATCCCTTATTTTTTTCTTTCTTTCCTTCCCTTCCAGGGAAATTTCAAAAAATATATTTATAAAAAAAAAAAAAAATGGATTTTTGACACTTTAAATTATTTCTTCTGCTTTTAAAATTTGGCATGAAAATTAATTACCGTTAAATTTGACATTTTCTTCTTCTTTTTCTACTTGTTTGTTTGTTTTAGAAGCAGAAAAAAAAAAAAATTGTTACACAACAATTCACAACCCTAAAATTGAAAAAAAAAAAAACAACAAACAAACAACAAACAACTCTTGTGTCTTAAACTTGTGATTTTATTTTGAGTTTTCAAATATTTGACTAGCGTTAAAATCAAATAATTTTTGTGAAAATCGAATTCATTTTTCTCGGAAAATTTTTTTTTTCTTTCCCCCCCCCTCCCCTCACGAATGAATTCGACGTGAAAAATTTTAGAGAACGACGACAATAAAAATCATGCAATTTAAAATTCGTTTGTTTTGTTTTGTTTTTTTGCGTTGAAGAGACGTTTGAAACAACCACAAACAACAATCGCGTATATATATATATAAAAGAAATCTGGACACTGGACAATAATAATAATAATCGCGACCAATAGACACTTATAATCGATAAGAATTTCTTCCCCTCCCTCCCCTCCCCTCCCCCAATTGAACAAACAAATCCGTGCTCATTTCTTTCTTTCTTTACGGGCGGACTTATTTACGAAATTTAATTTTTTTTTTTTTTTTGTTCATTGATAAGTTCGTTTTCTCCATTTTTTTGTCTTCCCTCCTTGTTTCTTCCTTCTTCTTTCCTTTTCTTTTTTTTCAATCCTTTCTTCCATCCGTAATACAAATGTGATAAAAACCCAGTCTTTTCTTAATGTCTTTTCTCCCGATTTATGTATAAGGCGTGCAACTTATGTAAGACGTCGGCACGAATCCTTCCTCGTAATCGTTCATCCTTCTCACTCTCGTCCAACCGTCACCCTGATCGACTTCTATTAAATATAATTCTTCACCGTCGTACATGGGAATCGATCCTTCGCTCGTCGCTGGATAGAGATAGATAGAAAGAGAGAGAGAGAAATAGAGAGAGAAAAGAAAAAAAAAAACCTCGTTAATCATCGAGTCCCCCTTTTTTTTCACCTTATCATTCATTCATTTTTTGTATTTACCTTCGAAGGGATATAGTGCGCGACAAGTTCCCAAAGGACTTAAAACTTCTCCTTCGTAACCGTACAATCCTGATTGTTCCACAACGTTGTCGGGATCGGATTCTGGAAGGCTCGTGTGAGACGTTCCCAAACCGGATTCAGGACTGTTCGAGGAGCTATTATTAGTAATATAATAATAAAACAAGTTAGGAAAATGGCTAAAAGCGTGTTAGGAATGTAAAACAAAACAAAACGAAATAAAATAAAAAAAATCAAATCGAATCGAATTAAATTAAAAACAAAAACAAACAAAATTCCAGGATGAAAACTTTTGGATTTTAATGGATAAACTTTTTGTTTCGAAACAAAATAAAAACAAAAAAAAAAAAAAAATTAATAATAAAAAAAGAGAGAGAGAGAAAAGGATCTCGAATTTTTTAAGAGTGGGTCGTGGTAAAATTTGCTATTGTCAAACAATAATAATAATAATAAAAACAAACGAAGAATACGTACCCGTGACTCGGTAATGGTGTACCAGGAGCGGATTGTTTATTATTGTGATTATTTATTGGATTTGACACGCTTGAATCCGATGCGGATCTACTAAGTGATTCTTCTTCACCGCCGGAACCCCCACTATTTCTATATTCGTTTGAAAAATTACTTTAGTTTATTTTTAAGAAAAAAAAAAAAGATTTTTCATTCAAATTTTCACAAAAACCTACTCGCTCACTCACTCACCTGTGATTGTTGTTCGAATTTAAACCGTTTAACAAACTATGGCCGCGAGTCGGAGTTTTATTTTTCCTATTCGGAGCCGAAGGAGAATTTCCGACGGATTGATGTCGTGGCATTTCCAATGCTTCTTCTAAATACACTTGAAACTTGTGCAATTCTTGTCTAAGCTTATCTAATTTGTGGCCGCTTTCGTTGAGCTGTCCCTCGATGGACATTGGATCCCCTAACGCGGGATTTTGTTCGTAAACTCCTTTCATTTTCATCAGTCCGTCTCTAAAACAATAAATAAATAAATAAATAAAAAGGGGATTTTGGAAAATGACGTAGGGAGAGAAGGGAAAAAAAAAAAAAAAACAAATCGAATGATGACGACGACCCTGATCAAAAACAACAACATTTGTATAACCTTGAATTTTTCCTTCTTCTTCTTCTTCTCCTTCATAAAATTCACTTTCAAATGTACTAAAGAGATTTTACCCACCACCACCACCACCACCACCACCATCATCATCATCATCATCATCATCATCATCATTTTTTAAAACTTTTAACTTACCTTGCTGCAGTCTCTTGTTGCACGCTCTTTTGTAATTCTTCTATCCTTTGCTGTAATTTCTTTTTTCGTTGATTTGGAGGTAAATCACTGTAATCCTCCTTTGAATCACCAAACGAAGACATATTGTTCTGCGTTGTAAAAAAAAACAAAACAAAAACAACCTTTAATAAATTATAATAATTTTTTAAATAAACATTTATAACACATAATTATTTAAAAAAAGCCGAAATCAATTAATTATGTTTCTCTTAAGAATTTAATAAAAAAAAAAAAAAAAAAAAAACTAGACTGCAACAGAAGACTTTTTTTTTTTTTTAAATTATAAAAAATATATTCAAAAACTATGATGATGACAAATTCACATTCGATAAAAAACAATAAAAAAGCAAACAAACAAACAAACAAACAATTAATTAATTAATTAACGGCAAATCTATCACACAATACCTAAATCGGCCTAAATTTTGTTTTTAAAAAAACATTTTTTTTCAATTTTTTTTTTTTTTGGGGGGAAGAGGGAGGGAATATTTAATAAACATCCTTACAAACGCAAAACATATTATTATTATTATTATTATTATTATTATATATGCGTACATATAAATATATAAAAACTACAAGTTTATTAAAACAACAACAAACAAAACGATTAAAAAAATTTTTTTTTCTTTTTTTTATCAACTACGGACTTTAAAAGTTAATGACACTAAAACCTTAAAAAAAAAAAAATTAAAATTTATTATCGTTTCACGTATCTGACACACTTATAAAAGAAGAAGAAGAAGACATTTCGAATATAAAAAAAAATTATTATTATTATTAATGATAATGTGAAAACAAAAGAAATTTATAAATTAATAACGTAATAAAAAAAAATTTTTTTCTATATTTTTTTTTTTAAACTCCGATCACAGTAATAACAAAAAAGAGTCAATCGAAAATTTTATTAAATTAAACAAAACAAAGAAATTTTTTTTTTTTCTTTTTGTTAATGATCGGAGAAGGAAAAGAAAGTTAAAATTAATAAACTAACAAAGATAATAAATAAAAGGAGGTTTATACGATTATCAGGAGGTGTATGTTTAAGACGTTTAAGACTTTTCTTTTAAACCGATTATTAAATCCGAAGAGATTTTCTTTTTTTTTCGGTAAAAAAAAAAAAAAAAATTTCCATTTCATATCGAACGAACGTAAGAAATTTAATTCTTATAATCCCAACACCGGACAATCGAAGAAAATAACACAAAAAAAATTTTTTTTTTCTTATCGGATTTCATCTCATGAAACGACCGCGTGTAATTATTATTAAACTTTCATAAAAACAAACAAACAAAAAATTTCTCTTGAACTTTTATAAAATTACAGAACGTTAACAACAATAATAATAATAGTAATAACAATAAATGGAAGATGCCATCATTATAAATAATTACTAATTAAGATCAGCAAAAGTCAACTGATAATCTTTTGCACTTTCTATTGTTATACCTCCTTTTTTTTAAATTTAAATTTGAAATATAAATATTAAAGAGTTTTTAAACAAATCTCCGGAGCAACATTCTTATCGATAAAAACAATAATAATAATAATAACAATAATAATAATAAAGCACACAACAAAGGAAACAAAATCATATATGTCAAAACAAAGACCGTAAGTAACAAACATTTAAAAAAAAGAAAACTCATTAAAAGCTTAGCAAACAAACGTACGGTTAGTAACTCAACAATTACAAAAAAAAGGAAAAGAAAAAGGAATTAAACGGAAAACGACAAAAAAGGAAAAAAAAAGGCGGGATTCGATTAAAAAGCCTCCGCCAGAAAAGAAAATTTTACAAGAGCTTACAAAAAGCTTTTTATTATTTAACGAAAAAATAAAAAAAAAGAAGAAAATTGTTGAATTTGAAAAACCGCGCGAAAAAAAAAGCGATTGCGAAAATTGTCGACAAATTAAAAACAAACAAATAAAAAACATAAATGTAAACAAATAGGATAATAAAAAAGCGTTAATTTCTTTTTTGTTTTTTTCGCCATTTTTTTTTTTTTATTTTTGCACGCGCGCGACAAAAACTTTTTTACTTACGCATTATTTCAATCGATTTAAATATGATCAACCACCCAAGAAGTGTCACCCGATCGGTCACCACCGTTTAGAACACCATACAAAAAATAAAAATAAATTAATTTTGTTATTAATTATAAAAAATTAGGAAAAAAATGTCTTGTAAAGAGCTCTTGCTTTGAATACAAAGCGAAAAAATAAAAATAAAAAAAATTATTTATTTGCCCCCATTTTCGAAAAAAAATAAGAATTTTCCCGGAAAACGCTCCCCCCCTCCTTAGTTAGAGCAGTCAACTCGCAGGTTTGAAAATACATAAAAAGAAAATAAATAAGTAATAAATAAATAAATAAATACAAAAAAAAATTACGTGCGTTTAAAATAACTATTTACAACAAATCATTCAATCAATAATATTTACACGAAGCAGAACGTCTCAACAACGACAACCACAAAAAAACCGTTTGTTTTTTTTTTTTTTTTTTTTTTTTTTTTGTTTTTTTTTGCTTTCACGAATATTTTTTGCGAATGATTATATACGACCATATCACACATGCTTGACCACAGCAAAAATCTCGTGATTTGAAAACTAATCATCGAAAAAAAAAAAAAACATTTACTAACAACAATTTTCGATTTCAACTGACAAAAATATTTATATATCATTTTCAAGCAATTTTTCTTTTCTTACACGTCAAAAGAAAAATTGTGCGAGGGTATACAATGAGAGAGAGAGAGAGAGAGAGTTTAAAAAATAAAATGAAGTGGAAATAGATAAATTTACCTTGTTCGAACTGAATATACCGAATAAAGCAACTCTTCTTTTTAATTTACCCGCCGATATCGTTCCTCTCACCGTCATGTTGGGATCCGCTCGTGCTTTTATATATTGATTTGTGACGGGTGCAGCATCTCCCGACCTGACAGCGTTGAGATCTTCAAATGGAATATCTCTGGGTGGTTGAAAACCTGATTTGTACCTATCTATAACCATTTGAGTATCCTTCGAGAAAAACAATAAAAAAAATTAAATTAAATCTAAATGGGATGTTAAATAATAAAATGATTTCCATAAAAAGAGGTTTTTTCTTTCAATTATTATTATTATTCTTAAAAGGTTTTATGTCAATCGAATAAATTATTTGTTTGTTAATAAATCCTTTTTCCTCCGACATATTTTATTTATTTCCTTTTTGACCTTATATATATAAATATGTAAAAAAAAAATCTCATAATAATAATAATCTTAATTAATTACAGGAAAAATAATTAATTTTATCGATTGATGACGTATTTTAACGTTCTTTCATTTCTTTTAAGAATCAAAATTACCAATCATAATATATCGTTTACCGAAATTAGAAAAATAAAAAATGGACACTTGATATATTTCAAAATTAATACCATTTCCGGAAAAATTTTATTACTGATTTAAATGAACGCCATCTTTTTTTTTTTTTTTCTTTCTTACCTCTTTTTCGCTCACGGCGTTCGCAGCATTTATTATTCCATCTAAACATTTATTTATTATTGGGAAAACGTTTCTTTCGATCGTCACCGATTGAGTCATGAAATTTTTTATATTTTTTATTCGTTTTTCATCCATTTCTTGTAGGTGTCTAAACACGTCGGGCATCAACTGTTGATAATGTTGATTCTGAAAATAAATAAATGATTTTTAAAAACAAAACAAATTTAAAAAGAGAAATCCTTTTTGCATCATTATCATTATCATTATTATTATTATTACTATTTTAAAACGCAATTATTTAAGTAAGGAAAAAAAATAAAAACGTTTCAATTTTTTAAAACGTAAAAAATTAGTCAAGTAAATAAATAAAAAATTTTTTATCTTTGTTATCACTTCTCTTTGCCCCCTTACCCCTTCCCTCCTCCCCCGCCTGTAATCTATATAATTTATCTAAATTTAAATAGTAAACAAACGCAAAAATGTTTACTTTTTCGAAAAGTAAAAAAATTCGTTACTCGAAAACGAAAATTTCACGTTTTACGTGTTCCTCTCCCTCCGCCCCCCAAAGGATGTGATGCAGCGGTAAAAGTAACCTAAATAAATTTTTTTTTAGAATCGAAAGATGACAAGTAAATGATAATAATAAAAATGTCGCAATTTTTAATTACTTTCTTTGCCAGAAAATGATGAATGGGTACGAAGTAAAATATCACATGGAATTAATTACGTAAGTATAATTAACCAAATCATTTTTCCATGCCTATCAACAACAAACAAACAACACGTGTAACAAACCCTTTCTCTTCATACAACAACCCATTAATAATAATAATATTTCTTCTTTTGTAACAATCTTAAATCGAAGGGAAAAAAAAAAAAAAATTTAATGTAAATTCAAAACGCCTTGACTTAATTCCAGAATAAAAAAAAATTCAACCTTCCAAAAATAAATAAATAAATAAATTATTATTTATTGGTTAAATTTTATTTAAAATAAACAAAAACAACAATAAATAAATAAATAATTAAATCAAGGTAATTAATACGTATTATTAAAGTTTTTTTTTTTTTTTTTTTAATAATATTTTTTACGTGTCGTCATTTATTTACGTACCTAATCATCGTGTCAATATTATTTATTAGTTAAATAAATTTTTTATTATTTTTTATTTTTTTTCTAGAAAAAAAAAAACTAAAACTAATTCGTATTAGTCATTTCGTCATTGCGCTAATTAACGATTTTCAGGCCACATTTTTTTTTTTCTTTATCTAAAAAAGAAAAAAGAAAAGAAAAAAGAAAATTTCGTTACGAAAGAATAGTCACGTTATTATTATTATTATTATTATTATTATTATTAAAACTTAAAACGATGCAACGATAATATTTTTATTCGTAATAATAAATCAATCGTTCTACGTCATCACACATATATGTCGAAGTAATATTGTGGAAATGGTAAAAAGAAAAAAAAAAGAAAAATAAACGTCGACCCTCAAACAATTTTTTAAAAAAAAAAAGAATGCGTTACATTGTGGGTCGCAAAAACAACAAGCAACAAACAACAAACAACAACAACAAAAATTTTTTTACTCACTTGTAAATCGTTTGTTTTTTGTAATTGATTAGCATACTCGCTCTTTGAATCTTCACAGAGTTGACCCTTGGTCATCATGTTTATCCTTTGTTTTTCAACTTCTGCTCTCGATAAATCGAAATCCGCTTCGGCTCTCTGGTAGTTTTCCAACGCTTTTTCGGCTTCTTTGAAAGCCTTCTCGTAATTTTTCTTAGACCTATCTAAGCTATTGATTTGATTGTTTAAATTCGCCATCATTTTAGCTCCTTCCTGAAGATGCTGCAATCAAACAAACAAACAAATAAAAAAATAAGAAAACATTATTATTTTCAAACTTGACGAATTACGGTTAACAATTCACAATAATAATAATAATAATAATAATAATAATAATAATAATAATAATAATAATAATAATAATAATAATAATAATAATAATAATAATGAACAAAGAGAAAAAAAGAAAAGACGTAAAGGATCAGTTTTTCTTTTTCTTTTTTTATTAACGAATATTATTCGACGTGTATTTACGGAACAGAAATAAAAATAAAAAAATAAAAAATAAATTAATCGACCCACGCCACCCGCCACATGAGATCATGCAAGGAACCATAAAAAAATTTAATTTAAAAGTTTACCTAATTTCATTAAAATGCGTTTCTGAGCAAAAATAAATAAATTTTTTAAAAGATTTTACCCAAAATGCGTTCTTTTCACACACGCACACGCACACCCCACTTTCCACACATTCCACACAATAACAATAACCTTAAAAACCACAACAACCTTACATAATCCACAAAAAAAAAAAAAATGTTTGTTGGGTAAAACAATACAAAAAATATATAACATTATTAACTTTTACATAAGATAACCGACCGTTTCATTTCACGCGATTTGACGCGTAATTAAAATTTTTGACAATAATAATAATAATAATAATAATGCGTTTTAGTGAAATGTTATAAATGAAGTTTTTTAAATAGAGCAACGACATAAAAATTTTCTTCTCGATTATTTTGTCAAAGCCGTAGAAAAAGTAAAAAACCAGGAGAGGAAAACATATGGAAGGTTAAGTACTAAAGAATTACAAGTTGTTTCCTTTTTTGTTTTCACGCCCTCTCCCCCTCCCAGACAATTTTTTTAAAAATACTCATTGAACTCGACGAGAGGTGGATGCGAGAGAAGAAAAAAATCCCCTTGAACGAATCCCTCTTTCATTATATTTTTTATCAAGGCACCTGTTGATGGCAAGTGACGGTGGCCTTATCTTTGCATGCGGTTAATTCTCTTGTGCAATCACTATCAAAATGACGTTTTTAACCTTGCAATCGTTTTATTATTTACCACGAGAGATAACAAAAAAAAAAAAAAAAAAATTCTATTGGAACAATTTACGTTCGGAATGACTTTGGCATGAAAAAAAAAAAAAAAAAGAAAACATCTTTGCCTCGTGCACGCAACACACGTCGTATTCTTGCGAAAACGCATTCAGAGCAGAATGAAAGAGGAAAGAAAAAAAAAAAAAAAAACTATTTTAACACAAAAAATTTCCTGCAATCGAACAATTTAAATAAATACATTTTTTTGTTTTTTTTTTAAAAATACTAAAGACATGTAACTTTTTTTTTGTTTTAAAATAATACGAGTACGTCGTTTTAATAACAGAGAGAAGAGAAAGAGACACAGAATTAAAAAAAAAAAAAAAATCATAAACTTGAAAACTACATAATATGAACCGAACATCTTGTTAAACTCGTTTAACCGGAAACAAATGATAAAAAAAAAAAAAAAAAAAAATTGTCCGAAAAGCAAATTAAGAAAACCGTTTAAAAATATTTAAATTACTTTTCAAAAAACAAAACAAAAAAAAAAATCGACGAGAGAAAGAGAGAGAAAAAAAATCTTCTGCAAATAATCCGATTGAAAATTCACGCACGCAAATGTGAAAATAATTTCGAATTTGACGATTTAAAAAAACCCAAAATGAAACCTTTTTTTAAAAAAAAAAAAAACAACAACAACAACAACGCTTTATAATTCA
The DNA here is from genome assembly GCF_000006295.1 of Pediculus humanus corporis. Taxonomy (NCBI): domain Eukaryota; kingdom Metazoa; phylum Arthropoda; class Insecta; order Psocodea; family Pediculidae; genus Pediculus; species Pediculus humanus. The sequence goes on from NW_002987368.1 coordinate 219,129, forward strand.
AATACCACCGAGAGAGACAGAGAAAGAGAGAAGAAAAATGGCCATTAAGAAATCGGATTTTTTTTTTTTATGTACTTAAATAAAATAAAATAAAAATAAACAAAAAGAAACCAGGAAATCGTCTAATTTACTACATGAGATATATATGTAAATAAAATTTAATTAATTCGACTAATTAATGAAAAAAAAATATTAAAAAAAAAAAAAAAAAGTTCAACAAATTCACAACACTTAACAGGAAATGTTAACTCGCATAACAAAAAAAAAAAAAATACAAAACGAAACCTCCTACAACTTTTAATGACTATTCATCAGGTTGTTTTTTTTTTTTTTTTTTTTTTTTTTCAAAAGGAGTCACTCCTCTCCCCTCGAAAATCACTTATAATTAACAATAAACAAAACGCACAATTTATATATAAATGACCAACGACTCATTTAAAAAATAATAATAATAATAATAATTATTATTATTATTATTATTATGTCAACGTTCACATTCTTTCGTGAAATGGAAAGAAAACTACAATAAACACATTGAAATGTAAAACTTTTATTAATGTGAAACTCTGTCGTAATCCATTCATGTGGCCGCTTTGTTATAAAAATCGAATGGAGGAATAATTCGATTGTGTGTTAATAGAAACAAATCAAAACAAATCGGTAAAGAGAGATAGATAAATAGATAGATAGATAGAGAGAGAGAGAGAAAATGAGAAAAAAGAAATCGACATAATTTATCCATCGAATGATAAAAGAAATCATTTTAAATTTCTTTTTTTTTTTTCCAATAAAAACAAAAGGGGTAGACTAAGTAAATAACAAAGAAAAATCTCTTCATTTAAAAACTGCATCGAATATATTTATATTTATAAAGTTATTACTCTGCCAAAAAAACAAATCAAGATGTTTTCAATTTAAAATCGTGAAAGCAGCAAAAAAAAAAAAAAACAAGGATACAAATTTTTTTTAACAATGTTTTCAAACAATCGTTCGTATATAAAGCTTCAAAACATTCTCATCAAGTGTATATTGATTGTAATAGACAAAATCACGCGAAAAGTTTTTTTTTTTTTTTTTTAAATCCCTGTTAATATATATCATCACTCAAAACGGTAAAAATTTGTCTTAAAAGGATTAAATTTAACGTTGAGAAAGTCATCATCACGCGTTATGTAAAAAAAATGAAAAATTTTTTTTTTGGTTTGCACAAGCAAAAAAAAATTTATTAATTAGGTTATCGAACTCTGATTTTCCAAGGCGATAATTCCTTAATTTGATTCCCTGATTTTGTGCCAAATAAAATAAGTAAAACGCCCAAAACCAAAACGCAAAAAAGCCGTAAACAAGAGGACCAAGATCACAAATGTTTACGAAATAATAATTTGCTAAGCCAAATGTGTTACACTTTACATATGAATTCATTCTCTCTCTCTCTTTTTCTCTTTTTCTTTTCTCTCTCTCTCTCTCTCGGACGATTCTCTCACAAAAAAATTACAATTGATTGTTTAAATCGCGTCAAAATCTTCATAACACGGAATCAAAAGAAAAATTTAAACGGTTTTGTTAGGTCAATGACAGTTTTGCGTGTTCGAAAAAAAAATAAATAAATAAATAAAATTGTTCAGGCAATAAAACGGGTAACAGTACCAAACTCAAATTACTATTATAAGATGTTATGGTTGGTAAAACATATTTTATTCTTTGATGTAAAAAAAAAAAAAGAAAAAAAAATTAATAAATAATAAAAGACACACACAAACACTTAATTATTTTTTCCTTTAAAAAAATACCAATAATAACAATAATAATAATAACAAGTATAATTTTACCATGGCAAACAGACCGGGATAATTTCAAAAAATTATTCTTCGTCAAATAAATAAATATCGGAATCGAATTATTTTAAAACGGCAAAGGAAAGAAGAAAAAAAGAAGACTCAAAGGTAAATTTAACATTCACGAACATTTTATTTAAATTTATTTTATTCGTCTGAATTTAGAAATGAAGTAATGAAGAAGACTCGAGTCGAAAAGGGGAAAAAAAAAAAAAAAACAAAAATCCCGTAAACTCTACATAGGTTTTTGCACGCAAAGTATTTAATTTTCCATAGGTATTTGCTCGCCTTGAACTCTCTCTCTCTCTCTCTCTCTCACACACACACTTGACTAAAGTTAAGTTAAATACCTACACAAAATTTTTCATTGAAAAGAAGGTTACGCAGACTCCACAATCATCAAAAGAGTAAAAAAGTAAAAAAAATAAATAAATAGTAAAACAAAAACATTAAAAAAAAAAAATTTTTTTTGTAATCCTCCGACGAGTTTTTACAAGACAAAAAATAAACAATTATTATTATTATTTTTTTTTTTTAAAATATCCGCTTGGACAAAGGCGGAAAATTTTTTAGTTTTCTTATTTCCCAACGCAAAAAATTGTTAGTCAAATTAGTTTCTTAACCAAGTAAAACCATTTAAAAAAAATAAAAAATGGAAACTTGCGACCGGTAACAAAACGTTTAATTGAAAAATAGCCTCTTATTAAATCGTACCTTAGAATGGTGGTTTCCTTTTTTTTTCGGGATTCGTGTTTTACTTAGGAGAATGACAGAGACAGGTTGTTTTTTTTTTTTTGAAATTCTTTTTTTGAAAACTTGACTCGACAAAAAAATCTTTAAAACGTTGTTGCGGTAGGATCGTAGGAATACGTTTTCTTAAAACACTCACGACGTTCGAAAAAATTTCAAACGAAAATATTTTTATTTTAATAACGCCGAATGAAAATTAAAACGTTAAACAGATAGAAAGAGAGAGAGAGAGAGAGAGAGAGAGAGAGAGATTCACGCGTGTAAAAGTTAAAATTTCAAAACGTCGGCATTTGATCGAAAACAAACACGTATTTGCAAAATAAATAAGAAAAAAAAAAAAAAAAAAGTAATTCCGCACGATCCAGACGAAAATACCTGGAAGCATAATTCATAACTACAATCATCTTCAAAATCCGCCTAATTCAAAAACATCATTACATTTACCCAGAGAAAGTAAATTTCTGTACGCGCGCGTAACACCTCTTTCTCTCTTCTTCTTACCTAATAATAATGATTTATTATCATGTGTGACGGACTTTTAGATTAAGGTCAACCGAAAGAAGGAGAGAAGAGAAAAACAAAGCACTTAAAATCAATTACCACTGCCTACACCACCACCATTAATAACGGTTATAAAATATTCATTAATTTTTCTTTCTTTTTTTTGCTTCGCACCACCATCTTACAAACAAAAGAAAAAAGAAAATACCAAAGAGCGAGAAAGAAAGAAACAAAAAAAAAAAAAAAAAAAACATTTAATCACGATACTTCCATATTTTTTTTACGCCTAAACAAAACAAAAGAAGAAGAAGAAGAGGGTGTTTATATTTTTTAAAAAATATCATTTCTTAATTTGTTTAAACTTACCTTTTTCCTTTCTTCTCTAAAATCTTTGACGAGAATAGCAACTTCGTTTATGACCTGTGCCTGAAGATTCTCAGCTATTACTTCATGTTGACCGGCCAAATCCGAAACTTCTTCCATAACATGTTTAAATGCTAAGCAAGACGTAAATCTAAAAATTTACAGAAAAAATAAATAAATAAATTATTATTATTATTATTTTTTTTTTTTGATTTGGCTCGTCTAAAAGTGCAAGATAAATGTTGTTGATAATAACTAAATTTAGAAATTCTCTCTTTTTTACACACTTTTACGATCGAAAAAAAAACTTACATGAAGAGAAAAAGAAAAAAAATTTATTATTATTATTATTATCAACGTTAGATTTTTAATCCGGTTTAGGTATAAAAACGAAAATTCAAAATGATGATGATGATGCCTCTTTTTTTTTTTTTTTTTCGTTTGACATTTTTAACATAATAACATCACTCGTTCTGAATAAATCTAGGTACAGCCCAAGCAAAATTTAAAGATTAAAGATTCCATCAACGAGTTCAATTAAAAAAAAAGAAAATAATAATAATAATGATTATAATAATTGAATTTATCATTGAAGAAAAAAAAAGGGGAGACGCGGTTGCGGTTGTTAATGATAAAAAATTTGTATCATCAAGAAAAAAAAAAAAAAACTTTTTACGTACAGATAAAATCTAATAGAATACAATTCTAATCATCACCGCAAAGGAAACTAAAATATATCAATGAGTGCGTGCGAGTGCGTGTGTGCGTGTGCGTGTATAAATAATTTCGATTTGTCTTGTGCCAATCGGTAAAATTTAAAAAAAGAATTTTTTTTCCTACGACGACACGAGTACAAAACAGTTATCGTTCGCGCTTATTATTATTATTATTAGTACGGCTTGGAATTACACGCTGGCAGAAGGTACCAGTTGGTAGGTAGGTAGGTAGGTATTCATTCTCACCGTGAAAAATAAGAACATTGATTTTCGGTCACGGTCGAAAAAAAAAAAAAAAATTCATAAAAATGCTATACGTCGTGTGCAAATGTTTTTTACCAAAAAAAAAAAAAAATGGTTTCCTTATCACAAAATTGTATCGTATCGCACAAATAATTTTTTATCAAAATATCGTAGTAAGTATTTGTTTATCGTTTCGTAAATAAATATCATTATTATTATTATTATTTTTGTTTTTGTTGTTTTTTTTTTTTTTTAATAGAAAGTAAAACAAATAAAACACGTTCGTAAACCACTTAAAATTATTATATTACTTTCAATTTAAAATTTTGAAGGAAAAGAAGAAAAAAAATTATATTAATAACAGTTACATTTTTAATTAGGTTATATAAACTCGAATTGACTAGGAATTCCAGGAGGTGCGATGACTTATGAAAATTTGATATTAATCTCAACTCTCCTCCCTTCCCCTTCCCCCATTATTTTCTTTTTTCGAATGGGAAAGCGGATAACCCTAGTATTCAGTTGCTCGCATCAAAAAAAAAAAAAACAAAATCACCCCAAAAATGATTTGAATACGTTCGGGAAAAGGGAAGAAGGGAAGAAAGGGGATAGGGGGGAGGTGCGTAAGACATCGGAAAATTCCTTAATTCCTTATTTTTTCCATCAATAATGAAGGTATTTAAATTTTAAAAAACGAGAATACCTTTGAACTCGATTAACGTTACCGCAACAAAAATTATGTTTGCCGTAAACTGCAACCGACTCGACTAATAATGTAAAGCGCGCCTTTTTTTTTTTTATTTCGCAATCGATTGCGATTAAGGGGCGAAGGGAGGGAGGTGGGAGGGAGTTCATTTTAGAAACTTCTCAACGCTACATGTGGCAAACAAACAAACAAACAAATAAACAAATTATAAAATTCGCTTTGTAATTTTTCATGTTCGCCTGTGAAAGAAAATGAAAGGCGCGAAGTTTTTTTTTTTTTTTTATTATTATTAATAAATAAATTGCCGTGAAAATCAAAAAATGTGAAAGTTAAATCATCAAACAAAATCACAAACGTGTTTAATTGAATACATTGAAAAATAATAATAATAATGTAAAACTTGTACTTTGTTTTCATTATTGAAATTTACACATTATAACTACGCTTACAATTGGAAGGGGGGAGGGAAAATTGGTCGTTAATAATAATAATAATAATGCTATTAATTAAAAAAGGAAGTGAAAATTTTTTTTTTTTTTTTTACTTGCTGGCACTTTTTACTAGTACTCGACGATTTATTATTATTATTATTATTATTATTATTATTTATTTACAAAATTTATACGTAAACAACTGCTATTTGGCGCCAAAATTTAAATATTACTAACTATTTTTGTACTCGGAAAAGAAGAAGAGTGAGTGATGAATAACGTTTACGTAAACAAAGAAGAAGAACGTGTGCCAGATAGCAAGGAGGAAATTGAAGACAGAAAAAACGAGGGGAGAGAGAGAGGGGGGTGAGGGAAGGGGGAGAATTTTTATTAAAACCGCGCCCAATCATGTTTTGAATTTTGCCATTGAATATGATGAATATTTCCGTTGGCGTCTCAATAATATTCGGTGTAAAAAAAAAAAATTATAAATAGCGAAAATAAGAAAGAATTACATGATGCCAAACAATCAAATTAATTTTTTTTTTACCGTCAAAAGAATTTCAAAAATTTCTCCGTCGTAATTATTATTATTATTATTATTATTATTATTATTATTATTATCACTCTTAAACACGACAAGGCTCTTATTTGTCGGGGTTTTTAAGCATTTATCCCAGGTCTCTACCCGATTCCTTAGGGACAAATACTCGAATATCGGTGGTGCTATTTATAATATTTTCCGAAGAATGTGGGCCGTCCCACATAGTGCGATTTCCTGGATGGTTTCTTCTTTTAGGTTCTTCATAATCTTCTTTAAATTTCCTTTTATTGAATGTGGCATGGCTCCCAATGCTCCCACGATGACCGGAATCGTTTCGGTTTTTGTTCCCCACATCCTGGTTATTTCAATTTCCAAATTTCTGTATTTCAGCCTTTTGTCTGCTTCTTTGGCTGTGGTGTTTTTTTCTGCCGGCACGGATACCTCAATTAACTTACACCATTTTTCCCCATTATGCCTGAGTATGATATCCGGTTTGTTAGCTGGCACAGTTCTATCAGTGTGGATTTGTTGATCATATAGACTGTGCATGGACCTACTGTCGTACCGGGCTT